>NC_080711.1:24291427-24486427 GCF_019097595.1 Hemibagrus wyckioides
TCAGGTTTTGCATACAATCACCAAAGCACCTGCTGAAGCCGGTCTGCCTGCAGGCCCTGTGGTGGAGGAGACCTCTGCACTCAGCTTCTAGTTGTATTGTCTCTGTGTTTCTAAAAATAACCCCTCTCTTAATTCCCACATCCGCCCCAAACTGACACGCAGTGACATGTATTCATAACATAATGCTGGACTTTTTTATTAATGAATGAGTAATTGTCTGAGTCATTGTCTTAGATGTAGGCTGATGTTTTTCATTATGGACTCTAGATTTCCTGTCCAGTTTTTTTTTCTTTTGCTCATAATTTAATTTAGCATCTCCCCATGATACAGTCTGAGGAACGATCACGCTGACCCTCTTCCACACGACTGATCGCTGTGATTGACGGAGGACAAAGAGGTTGCCACCCCCACTTATTTTGCTCCTTCGTCACTTTAGCATCCAGCTCTCCCCCCGATACAGTCCGAGGAACGATCACGCCAACCCTCTTCCACACCCTGAGCTCACAGACAAGTGATCGCTGTGATTGACGGAGGTCAAAGAGGTTGCCACTCCCACTTATTTTGCTCCTTTGTCCCAAGGCCACAGATTTGAACAGGATTTGAACTCCAGGTCATTCAGCAGTGGACTTTTGGGTGTGATTAAAGACTCTCAAAGATTTAAAGACTAAAAAATTCATCAGTAATAAAAAGCCATGTAGGTCACATGGAGGGTTAAGGATACAGAGATGGATTGTGAGAGGGTGCAGCATCATGTGATTGTCATGGTGCTTTCTCATGTGTGTTTTTTTTTCGGTAGCTATTTCAGTACCAAGCCACGGAGAATTAATACATATGACTAATTTTAGATCCCACTTTGGAATTTCTGCAACACCTTCTTATACACCACCAGAAAGAAGATTCTAGAAAGTGCATGTGGGAGTTTAGGAGAAGAGCCACCTCTGCTTTAAAAGCCCCTCTTTTCTTTTCTTTTTTGTATGCAACAATCTGCGGTGTAGCAAAGCTGATGAAATGACTTGTTTGAGCATCCATGAAAATGGAAAACACCGTTCTTCCCTGCCCATGTAACTTGATCTGCAGGCTTTAGACTCACAGCGTGTGCTGCAAAACCACGTGACTGGCAGGAAGATCCTAATGTGGAACTAAAGTCACTTGATGTAATCTACTAAAGTCTCAAATCTCAGCTGCCTTCTTAGATGTTTGGAGTTTTACAGACAGTCTTCTGCCGAAGTTGATTTGTTTTTTGATTTATTTTTAATCTAAAGCAGCTGTAGTAATGGAGAAGTCGCTCTAAACAGCTGCTTTCTTTCAGTTTTTGTTGTCGGAGTTTTCCTCACCGCTCCCTTAATCATTTACACCCACATATACAAAGGCACAGGTTTGGATTTCATCAATAAAACCATTCTATTTATGATTATATTGATATTAATGCTATTTACCCTATTATTGTTAAATCAGTTTGATATTAAATTAAACAGTCCACCACACTGTACACCGAGGGACTGAGGCGGAAACAAACCCAAAGAAAAATATGTAAATAAATTCAGTTCAGGTTTTTTGAAGTTCCCGTGGTGATAATAACAATAAACAACAGTAACAGTGTTAAAGTCGTATAAAGCTGCTGGACAATAAAGGAAAATAATAAACATCCCCATGGTTTGAGGAAGAAGTAGTTGATTATTTTACTAGAGCAGCACACCCTCAAATGTTTTATTCCTTTTCAGCTATACCCTGAATGTTTTATACAGAAGTTTCTCTTTCTATCTCTCCGAGATATATATATATATATAATCAGTGGCAGGCCGTGCATTTCACACCTAGGCCTTCACTGGTGTCCTTCCTGAATTAATCCACCACCTATACCATCATTTTTACGACTGTCCTACATTTGAAGAAAGAATTAAAAGTGTGTGGACAAGAAAAGTATAGGGATATAGGTTAAAAAAAAAAAAATATATATATATATATATATATATATATATATATATATATATATATATATATATATATATAGGAAAAATAAAAACTATCATAGTAGAAATTAAAGACCTCATAAATTATGAAAAAACACCAGTAGTTATGTAAAGCCATTAATGTATATAATGTATATAATGTATATAATATACATATACAAATATATGTGTATATAAAATATATATATCAAAATAAAATATGTATATAATATAAAAATAAATAATAATTATATAATGCAATATATAATATAATATACATAATATAATAACGTAATATAATGTTTATAAAAATACATAAATATGTATATATATGTATAAACATCTATAATATAAAGTATATAGTATATACATGTATGTAGATAAAAAAGACAAATATAAATGTAATGACAATAATACAGTATGTACAGTGTGCATACATAAGATAAATTATATATATAAAGGCAAATATAAATGTCCAATTTTAACAGGAATATCCATATCTATTGTGCAAAACCAATTGTAACAGTAAAGTGTCAGTGCAGTATGTACACAAAGATGTCCAGTGGGTGTGGTTATTGTGTGTGCAGAGTAGTGCAGAGTATACAGGTACTGCAATTATCATGTATGCAACAATCAGCTGAGGTAGAATGTAATGTTCATGTGTGGGGTAGGTCTAGAAAGTCCAGGTTCTAGGTGTTCTGGTTGAGGGCCCGAATGGCCTGCGGGAAGAAGCTCCCCCTCATTCTCTCTGTGTTTGCCTTCAAGGAACGGAAACGTTTCCCTGACCGCAACAGTGAGAAGAGTCCATTGTTGGGATGGCTGAGGTCCTTCATTATCTTCCTGGAAGCTCGGTGCGGACGGTACGCTTGGCTGATCGCTCCACCCTCTGGAGAGCTTACCTGTCCTCTTTGGTGCTGTTTCCAAACCAGGCTGTGATACTATTCTCCATGAACCATACACAAAATTCTCTCCTCAGTCCCCTTTAAATTTCATATGAAAACGACGGCAGAATTCGGCTCCTTCCCGTCTTTCAGCATGTTTTTCAATCCACAGACCGCGGCATCACAGAGCGAGGATCAGAGGACAGGTGTGTGTGTGTGTGTGTGTGTGTGTGTGTGTGTGTAAGAGAGATCCGGAAGACTCGTATTTGTCTTGTTCAGTACTCAAATGTTATACACATCTGTGCAATACAGTGGATTGTTGCAATAAGTTTACCATCCTACCCTGTTAGTCAAACCTTTATTTTATTTTATTTTATTTTATTTTATTTTATTTTATTTTATTTTATTTTATTTTATTTTATTTTATTTTATTTTATTTTATATTTATTTATTTATTTATTTATTTATTTATTACTATTACTATTACTATTACTATTATACCCTCACTGGGGGCTGAGCCCCCCTTAATTGAAAATTCTAGAATCGCCCCTGGACGCCATGGCAGTATATACTAATCAACCGTTAAATAACAAAGTAAAAAAGAAATTAGTCTACAGTATTTCACACCTCACAAGGAATAGTTTATGTGGTTCGCTGCCTCTGACTACTCCAATCAATTATCCAATCAAAGGACGGGAAATTGCTGACGTAATCATATGCCTGCTAGATGGCCCCAGTGACGCCAACTCGAAATCTGATTGGTTAATGAAATAATTTCATTGCCACTTATTTTAAGCTCCGGGCGCCTGCACTATTAATTCTGAAGGCCTTAAGGCAAATTTCTTTCACCCTGGCGACACATGATGTCATCCACTGGCTGAAATATGATTGGATAAATACTCTTATCATAAATATACACTTCTGGAAGCAGCGCAACCGAGAGAAAAGCTATGAAATGTAGAGAATAGACTATTGGGTATTGGGTATTAATTTAATACACATTCATGGAAAAATATATTAAATATATTAACATGCAAGTCAGTGATTCAGATCACTGCTGTTTAGGCCAGCAGAGAAGGACTTGCTGGCCCTAACGGTCCGCCACTGATATATACACACACATACATATATATATATATATACAACCATCAGTTATAACATTATGACCACCTGCCTAATATTGTGTTGGTCCCCTTTTTGCTGCCAAAACAGCCCTGATCCATCAAGTCATGGACTCCACTAGATCCCTGAAGGTGTGCTGTGGGATCTGGCACCAAGATGTTAGCAGCAAATCCTTTAAGTCCTGTAAGTTGTGAGGTGGGGCCTCCATGGATCAGAGTAGTTTGTCCAGCACATCCCACAGATGTTGGATTGGACTGAGATCTGGGGAATTTGGAGGCCAAGTCAACACCTCAAACTGGTTGTAGTGGTCATCAAACCATTCCTGAACCATTTCTGCTTTGTGGCACGGTGCATTATCCTGCTGAAAGAGGCCACAGCCATCAGGGAATACCGTTTCCATGAAAGGGTGTACATGGTCTGGAACAATGCTTAGGTAGGTGGTATGTGTCCAAGTAACATCCACATGGATGGCAGGACCCAAGGTTTCCCAGTAGAACATTGACCAAAGCAGGACACTGCCTCCACCAGCTCGCCTTCTTCCCATAGTGCATCCTGGTGCCATGTGTTCCCCAGGTAAGAGACGCACACACACCCGGCCATCCACGTGAAAGAAAACGTGATTCCACCTTCTTCCATTAGGTCCAGTTCTGATGCTCACGTGCCCATTGTTGGTGCCTTCGGCGGTGCACAGGGGTCAGCATGGGCACCCTGCCTGGTCTGCGGCTATGCGGCCCCAAACGCAATTTGAGCAACAGTAGCTCATCTGTTGGATCGGATCACACGGGCCAGCCTTTGCTCCCCACGTCCATTAATGAGCCTCAGCCACCAATGACCCTGTCTCCGGTTCACCACTGTTCCTTCCTTGGACCACTTTTGATAGATACTGACCACTGCAGACCAGGAACACCCCACAAGAGCTGCAGTTTTGGAGATGCTATGATCCAGTGGTCTAGCCCACCCACTAACAGGTGCCATGATGAGGAGATCATCAGTGTTATTCACTTGACCTCTCAGTGGTCAGTGGCTCACCGGTGTGTGTGTGTGTGTGTGTGTGTGTGTGTGTGTGTGTATATATATATATATATATATATATATATATATATATATATATATATAATAATTATATAATTATAATAATTATATAATTATTATATTATATTATATTATATTATATTATATTATATTATATTATATTATATTATATTATATTATATTATAATTGCTATAGAAACAATACACTACACAAACCTGCACTTTGGACGGTTTCTACTCCGTTTAGTTTAGCTGGTTAATCAGTGTCCCAGATTTCAAACAGTACCTTATCTGTCAGGGATTTGGGAAGCTGTAAGTCTCACTACAGATCCAGACTGCTGAGCAGAAACATCAGACACAATCCTGCCAGAGTGTAAAGATCATTACTTCAGGGTTAAAGGTCACGCTCAAGGGTTCAGCAGTGTTCTGGCTAGTTAAACACACAGCTTTCAGGCTATTAGCACAGAAATATGAACATAATTACTACATTACCACAGGAATATGTTTAGCCAAGCTGCCAAAACATGCCTCATGTCACACATTAAATTATGGTGAATGCTTGTGTGATGATTATTACTATGTAATAAAATTTTATTTGTTATTGTTCATGGGTGGTGCCTGTTATTTCCTAATTGCTTCTACCTTAGAAGGATCGAAAATGGCCATTAGTCCTCTCGGACTTTGCCCTTTGTAAACAGGACACTTATATTTTTAAATTTGTATCTTTACTTTCACACTTATTTTCTGACCACTGAGAGGACGACAACAGTAGCCAGGGTGATGATGTCATGAGAATCCTCACAATGGTGCCCCTCCTGTCTGGCCCTAGAGATTGTATCAAATGTTCCTGCTGTTTTTGTTTGGGAACAGCATGGACACAGATGGACTGAAAAGTTGGACTGGACACAGCAGCAGGATTCATTGAAGGACTCCAGAAGGTGTCGAAAGAATCAGACTAAACTGTCTGAGGGGAAAATTAAAGCTGGAATTTTTTATCAGACCAAAGAAGAAGATAAAGAAGATCCTGGAGATCCTGTGGTTAAGAACTACACGAGGCTCTGGTGAAGTGAAGAAGAACTACACCAGACACGAGACTCTGGTGAAGAACTACACGAGGCTCTGGTGAAGAACTACACGAGGCTCTGGTGAAGAACTACACGAGGCTCTGGTGAAGTGAAGAAGAACTACACCAGACACGAGACTCTGGTGAAGAACTACACGAGGCTCTGGTGAAGAACTACACGAGGCTCTGGTGAAGAACTACACGAGGCTCTGGTGAAGTGAAGAAGAACTACACCAGACACGAGACTCTGGTGAAGAACTACACGAGGCTCTGGTGAAGTGAAGAAGAACTACACCAGACACGAGACTCTGGTGAAGAACTACACGAGGCTCTGGTGAAGTGAAGAAGAACTACACCAGACACGAGACTCTGGTGAAGAACTACACGAGGCTCTGGTGAAGTGAAGAAGAACTACACCAGACACGAGACTCTGGTGAAGTGAAGAAGAACTACACCAGACACGAGGCTCTGGTGAAGAACTACACGAGGCTCTGGTGAAGTGAAGAAGAACTACACCAGACACGAGACTCTGGTGAAGTGAAGAAGAACTACACCAGACACGAGACTCTGGTGAAGAGCTTCCTACAGTGTTCTATGGATCGTTGTGGATATTTCTTGGAACGTTTCAGTGAAATCCCTCTGTTCTTGTGTTTGTAATTGGGACTAAACAAACTTCAGAAATTTCAGAAAAGTTCTTGTCTTTGTCTTTGTTTAACAGCAATGTTGAGAATAAAGTGTAAACCACAAACATTTCCTTTCTACACACGATGCTTTAACTGCATGAGCTGAAGATCTCCTATTTTTCAAAGAACATGCTAAACCCTAAGAGAAGACACTGAGGCTTCAGAAGAGTTAGCTGTCTGTGTGTTAAACTGTGAAAACATCTCTTTAGCGTGAAATGATTTGAACTCTCGTTTAAAAGCAACACCTGCGTCAGTTTGTTAGCATCGTACAGAGGTGACTTCACAGAGGAACAGCCTACTTCTAGCTAGCATGGTCATGGTTTGATTTATTTGGTTCAATGTGTCGGTGTGTAAAGGAAACGCAGACACGTGTGATGGTTTCACATAACGGTGGAGTCTCATCAGGCAGAAAAAAAACAGAAGTGATGGCTGTAAGGAAATGCACAGAGCCAAACATTAGAAATTAACTCCATCATTACCGAAACACAATCTACTGCATACTACTGTGTGTATCTACTCTAACCCTTTTCTTTTGTATGTTTTACAGGTATAAAAGAATACTGTGCTTCCGGTTCCACCTCTGACAGAAACCCAGACACGGCTATGGAGTGAACGTCAGCATCCGTGGCACAAATCACAATCGCTTCGTCAATCTTTGAATGTTTTCTACACAAGTTTCTCTTTTATAGCCTTGTTTTTTCTCCGGTTCCTTCTGCAAACACACCTGAAATCCGTACTCAGGATGTTTGGCTTTAACGGAACATAGCTGGGAATACAGGAATGCCTCATGAGTCATTTCTGGTCATGAATGCCTCACAGTATTCCTTTAAATTTCCTGTTCATTTTCTCGAAGGAATTATTTAGATCATAATAAATGTGACAACTTCACTGGTCTTTCTGATCCCTGATCCTTCTGATTCCTGATCCCTGATCCTGATCCTGAAATCCCTAAAAGAATTATTCTGATTTTTTATTAATCGTGGAAACAGATTCCATTTCCATCCGAGTTTCTGGGGTTAAATGAACAGTTCCCTTTTAACACACATCGCTAAACATGAAACTATGGCAATGGTTGAAATCTTCCTCTTTTATAAAACACCGGCAAAGCATTTATAAAGAGGAAGATTGAAACCGCTACCATGATGGAGGTGCAGAATCTCCGATCTGAATTTTCGTTAACGTGCACTTAAATCAAATCCAACTCATTTCCTACTCGTGTTTTCTATCAAGTGTTCTGAATTCTCCATTCCCATTGGTCATTCGAGTGTGTTAGGGTTTCTATAGCAACGTTCACACTGGCCCGTATGGCCAACGCTCCAAAATAGATAAAAAACCTTCCCTGGATCAGTAATTACGCACTCTTTTTTAAATATTTATGGAAGGAGTCTCCAGTGCGAGCGCTTTGTGACAAGATTTTTAGGAACGTTTTCCGACAGAGGAGTTTTTACTCTTTAGGCTTTCACCGTAATGAGATAGCTGATATAAGGAAAGTGAGAAGAGGAACCGGTTTTTGCGCCAACATTAAGCGTAACTAGAAATGGATAAAAAAAAATCGTACGAAGCGTTCATGAATAAATAAAATAAATGCCTTTCTGTGTGGAGTTTGCATGTTCTCCCCGTGCCTGCATGGGTTTACTCTGGGTTCCTCCCACAGCCCAAAAACATGTACATTAAGTTGATTGGTAATTCTAAATTGCCCATAGGAGTTAGTGTAAGTGTGTGTGGTTGTCTGTCTATATGTGTGGCCATGTGATGGACTGGTGACCTGTCCAGGGTGTACCCCTGTCTTTCACCCAATGTGTGCTGGGATAGACTCCAGCAGATCCCCCTGACCCTAATTAGGGATAAAGCGGGTATAGACGATGGATGGATGGATGGATGATAACATTTTGTGTCGTTCAGAAAGACTTTTTTAAGATTTTGATTCACTTTTGTCTTTTGACTGCCCCCTCGTTTTTCTGCGTGTCTTTAATCCGTCCTCTTTTTTTTCTGCATGACCTTTAAATCGTAGGTGAATTAAGCTGAACGTGGAAACCTCGGGGAAATTTTAAGAAATGCTCTGAAAAGGTCTGAAATTTCTAACCAGGAAAACGCCGAGGAGAAGAAGAAGAAACCTTTATGTGAACACACTGGGATTTTACGGGCCGAACCGGGAGCTCTGACAGAGGGAACATTAACTTTTCTACTTTTTCTTTTCTTTTTCTTTTTTTTGTTAATAAATCATTGTGAAATTATGCACATTATTATTAGAGAAAAAGTAAAAATGATGAATCATTTCAATGTGTGTGTGTTTTTTATCTATTAATTTGTTATAAAGTAGATAATAAATTATGTAAATAATTAAGAGCAAAAAAAAACCCAATGTGTTGTTTTTTGTTTTTTTAATTCATTTTATTTTATTTTATTTTATTTTATCTTATCCTATTTTATTTTATCTTTTTTTATTTTATATTATTGTATTTTATTTTTATTTATTTATTTTTGAGCTTGATTATGTTTTGTGATCATGTTTGACCTCAGAAATATTTTATTTTATTTTATTTTTTTCCCTCACTGGTCCTTTAAGGCTTATCAGCTTCTACACAGGGTTCTACAAAAAAAGCCCTTTTGGACAGTTCTCCATTCTTCAAGATTTCTTTGCAACTCTTAGATGTTCTTCAGAGGTTCTTTAAGCTCGCTGGATAATTAAGGGTCCTGAGCTTCCATAACAAGAGTTGAATTGTTTTCTGGCAGGAAAACATTTTGTTGTAAGGTTCTAGATAGACCCTTTAGGAGCCCCCCCCACACACACACACACACATATATACCCAGTTAATAAATACACGCTTAGAGCAAAAGTTTCTCCAAAGGTTTTGTAGAGGTTTATTGACTTTACTGCTCAAAAAAGTTCCTATTTGCAAAAAAAAAACAACTCAGATGTAGGGTTCTAAATCCTTTCTAAGGGTTCTTTAGTGCTTTATTGGATAACTAAGGATTCTCAGCTTCCCGAAAAGGCTTCTGCTTGGATTTCTTTCTGATGTGTAGAGATGAGAGTTGAAGGTTCCCCCACATGCTTCCATACACTCTTAGAGGGGAAAGGGGGGTTCCTGAAGGGTTCTCTGGACTCTTAGCTTCTAGAACATGTCGCTATGTGGAACCTTTTTCAGATAAACTCTCACTCTTTAGGTTCTACATTCTTCTTTGCAATAAGTACAGGTTCTTTCTGATGATTAAAACATCTCCAAGAGTTCTCCAAAGGGTTCTTTAAGGGTTCTCTGGATTCTTTTCTTTTTTTTGGTCTTGTAGTGGAAGGAAAACACTTTGTTGTAGCGATGCAGTGAAAAGTAGTGTGTGAATGTAATGCATTATCTCTTATACAGTTGTATATTTTTTTGACATGACACAATCCACACAGTGATAAGAACCTGTGGGGGATTTCCAGAAATTCAGAGCTGTCTGAAATGAGTTCACAAATTTCTTGTAGAATTGAAAGTCACTATGAAAGTCATTAAGAATGAGAGCGGCAGCTGTAACGGCTTCTTATCAGAGTTGTTTTCTTCGTGTTTTACGATTAAAAATGATTCCAGACCTAAAGTCTAAATGGAGTGTTACAGCTTGATGTAGAGCTGATCTCGGATCAGATCTGTAGATCCTCCACTAGTGTCTATCTCTCTGATCCGAGATTAGCACTGCACAGCATTCTGATGAATTTTATATACACATCGCATCATTGTGATGGAAACAAACTTCCCATTTCTCCCTTTACATCCGATTTCTAGTCTGAAAAAAAAAAAAGTGAAGTGAGATAGAGCCGTCCTCTTCGGCGTATCTGCGTACGTCTCTGATTTGGGAAAAGCACATGTGAAACTGTCCATCCATTACACACACAGGAGATTATTATCGATGCTTTGGTGCAAATTGCTTTTTCGGCCCTTTCTTTTAACCAGACAGTCTGGATGTTTGGAGAAGGTCCTGGATGCTTCGTGGTAATCCTATGAAGGACGCCGGCGCTCTCGTGGAATCATGGTGCCTTTCCAAGAGGTTCTATCTGAGGTCAGGAAGGTTCTGCAGGAGGCAAAGCTCCTTCCTTCACTCCTTACCCAGCTTGTGGAGGCTCAGATCTTCTCGGCTCAGTACTACCAGAGCTTTTTTGCTGAGAATCTGAGTGATGCGGATGTGGACGTAGACGATTTGGCCAGGAGACTCGCTCTTCCCGTTTGGGAGAAGTGGGATGCCAGCAAAGTGATCTTCTCCTCAGTGCTCATGGAGAATGAGCCGGAGAACCCTGGTATGATCTTTGTCTAATCCTATGGTGATTTCAATTGATAGTATTCTTTATTATTATTATTATTAGTAGTAGTAGTAGTAGTAATATTCAAGCCTCTATTTTCAGGAAACCACTTTCTTTCTGAGAAATCCGGAATGCCAAAAATAAATCCTGGTGGAATTTTGTGGGAAAGGTGTGCCACTGCAGCCTCAAGAACAGGCTTTTTTTTGTTTTTGTTTTTTTTCCTCCTAACCACCGGTTAACCTTTCCCAATATTTACCACTGCTACAGAGCCAGACTTGGCAAAGATGGCAGACATTCCTGCCTGGCAGGTTTTAATCTCTGTGCCATAGTAACTGTTTATCATTAATGATGTCATTTTTAAAAAATTCATTCTTTTAGTTTGACTCTTTACTCATACGTTAGATCACTCTGACTTGTCTAAAGGGAGCATGTGTGTGTGTGTGGAACACCAGACTGCTACGGCGGTGGTGTTGTCCTGGGCACAGTACCAAGTCAGCAACCAGGAAGTGTCATTTAGGCTACAGTGTTTGTGTATTTGATGTTGTCTAGGGTTGTCCAGCAGTAAGCTTAGCAACGTCCTGTAAAGCCAAAAATAATAATAAATAAAAATAGAATGGTGCTGGAAAATATTTCTGGGAAAATCACACTGGCTATGGAAAGAGGGGTAGCTTGTCCCTCTTACTCCCGTATGGAGTCAAACAGATGAACGGAGAGAAAAGCTGAACAGTATACGGCCAAAAGTATGCACACTCCCTGACCGTCACACCTATCCAGGAAGATGTTGAGTGTCTTAAAGGTGTGGTGGAAGAATTGGAGTGTCCTGCACAGAGTCCAGAATCTAATTCAAACCCACTCAACACCTTTAGGATGAACGGGAGTTTTATCAACATCCCAACTTCAGATCATAGAGTCTGATCTCATTAATGCTGTTGTAGATGAATGAACACAAAGATGACAATGAAAGGGGAATAAATGTGATATGTGGGATGTGATATTGAACAAGCACATGGGTGTGAGGGTCGGGTGTGCACAATCTGACAGACAGACAGATAGACATGTGGACAGACAGGTCATTTTTTCTGTATATATATATATATATATGCCTGATGTGATTGATGCCATTGCTATACGTCATATGTTTAATTAAATAATTAATTTAAACCAACATGAAATGCTATAGTGTGTCACCAGACTCAGCCAAATCCAGCCACCTAAATGTGAAAGTAAAACCAAACCAAAACAAAGCCAAACTGCGCACCATACCGCTCGGCACTTCAGAGCACAGGCAGAGAGAGCAGCTTCCGCTCCAGACCTACTGAGAAAATCATTAAATGAAAAAAAAAAAATGGGTTTTGCAGTGTAATATGGAGCCGCGCTCTGAAACAGGTAATTTATTATTTTTTACATTTAATAGAAAACTATAAAATAACGTCTTGGTGACACTTTTGCGCGCCTTTATTGTAATGTTACGCTTTATTTGAATAGATTTTCTTTTTTTAGAAATATTTTTTATTAATATTAATTTTATATATAATGTTTGTTTTTGTTTTTTACATGATTTGTATAAAGATGCATTTTTGTCTGCTGCTGGAATTGTAATGTGTTGAAATGTTGCGTCTCTTAACACCGCTGCGTTATGAACGGTTGACGGTGCGACCTGTGAGTCGATGCGATGGCTCGTGAGAGTGCGGGTAGGTGCGGTTTGGACCGGAGGCACCGAAATGACTCCATAATAATGCGTTGCGCACATCCAGTAAAACCGCTTTAAAGTTTTTTCTCATGAGTGCACTGTTGTGTTTTATATTCATTGTAGTCGGGGAGGAAGAAGAACTGATATCATCTAATTATGATTTCTTACACAGTAGTGCTATTCATGTCCATGAGGCTGAGGAGAAGAAGGGCCATGTTTGTGTAACAGTATTATACACGCTTTCATTTTTAAACCAGATCAATAATAAAGTGTTTTAATCCATTCATGTAATTTATACAGCTGAGAGCAAAACATGTCTGTTGTGCAAGTTTACTGCAAGGTGCACACTGCTTCCTAAAAGAGCATTTCAGATAATAATGGAGTGTACTGCTTCAAAAATGATTTGTTTTGGATCATTTTCCTTTTTTAAAGTGATTTCTAGGATAGTTAGGGGTCACACTGTGGAGTAATACAGATAGTTAAGGGACAAGGTGCATGCTTAATGCCTTCTTTGGATAGCTAAGGCTCATAGTACTTCCTTAAAGTGGTTCCTTGAATAGTTCGGGGGTTTATTTTGTTTTTATATATTAATATATATATTGTGTTTTTAAGGGGTTCTTTGGATAGCTAAGGGTCATAGTACTTCCTTAAAGTGCTTCCTTGAATATTTAGGGGCTATGTTGTGTTTTTATAGGGTTCTTTGGACAGTGAAAGGGCATGTTGCTTTATTATATAATGTCCATGAATGTTTAGGGGCTATGTTGTGTTTTTAAGGGTTTCTTTGGATAATTAGGGGTCATAGTGCTTCCTTAAAGTGGTTCCTTGAATGTTTAGGGGGTATGTTGTTTGTTTAAGGGGTTCTTGAATGTTTAGGGGGTATGTTGTGTGTTTAAGGGGTTCTTGAATGTTTAGGGGGTATGTTGTGTGTTTAAGGGGTTCTTGAATGTTTAGGGGGTATGTTGTGTGTTTAAGGGGTTCTTGAATGTTTAGGGGGTATGTTGTGTGTTTAAGGGGTTCTTTGCACAGTGAAAGGGCATGCTGCTTTATTAAACAGGGTCCATGGTTGTTTAGGGGTGTATTGTGTTTTTAAGGGTTTCTTTGGATAATTTAAGGGCACATTGCTTCTTTGAAGTTTTTTTTTTAAAGTTAGGGTGAGTAGTGTATGTGTAAGAGGTTCGTTGGATCACAATGCATCTTTAATAGATTTTTGGGATAGTTAACACTTGACATTGTGTTTTTTGGATACTTACAGGGTATATAGTATCTTTATCTTTATATATCTCTATCTTTAAAGGGGATCTTTGGATAGTTAAGGAGCACAGTGCTTGTTAAGTTTTTGTTATTCTGACAGTTACTGTATAACATTGATCTGCACTCTGAAATAAGTAATCTTTTATTTTTATATGTGAAGAAGCTGTATATGAACTCACTGTGCTGTAAATAATGAGAATAAATGTATGTTAGTGATGTTTACAGCTGAGTAATGTTTTTTGCCGTAATATTAACATTAGGAGCTCTGTTGCTTCCTTAAAGGATACTTTGGATGCTTCGAGGCTCCACTGGGCTTATAAAGGTCCTTCTGAATAACTCCTGATTTCCATGAGGTCCATACTGAGCTAATATATTAATAGTGATTTATTACATGAACAATATTTACTGCATAAACAAAAAAGCCTATAAGCAGTGTAAATAAAGGAGTAATCCAGGCACAGTAATGTCCTTTCATTTATTCATGACAAATAATTCTAGATAATTTAGCACTAAGCTTGTTTCCTCTCACACTGATGTCACTGAATCTGAATGTCTGTGTTTCACAGAACCTGAAGACATCATGACCAATGTGGATCAAGGGGAAACCCCTCCTGGTGAGGATTTGTGATTGTATATACTGCATATGCATGTGTGTGTGTATGTAGTATTTTGATTTGGCTGGTACTTAAATGAAATATGAACCATTTTTGTTTGTTTTTATTAAACATCAGATCGGTTATTGGACCTCATCGTGTCCACTCCGATTGAAGATTTTCCATTTGAAGAGTTTCTCGGTCAGTTAAACTCCACTCTACACAAAGAGCCACAATTCAGTTTGTAGAAATGATATTTTAATTGCATTTATGTGTTGTTGTTTTTTAACAACAGACACAAGTTACTCAGAAGATGTCTGGGACGCAATCCCAGGTGAGTGCAGTTAAAGCCCTCGGTGGTAGATAAACAGTTAATCTGGTCAAGGTAAACCAGTGTGCTTTTATGTTGAGCACTAACAGTAGATTTGTTGTTTTCACTGAATCATACCCTCTTCATCAGATGGATCAGACGATAAAGCCACACTGGTATGTGAAGTTTACGAGAAGATTTCCCCTGGCAGAAAAGCACAGAAAAGGAAGCGTAGAGGTGAGCGTGATTTAAATTCACTGATTATCTTTCTTTTTATTTCTTTTGTCTTGTTTTTCCCCACATAACTGTTGGTGTGTGTGTGTGTGTTGTTCTCAGCAGTGGATGAGAGAGCATCAGAGAAAACTCCTCGCTCTAAACGCAGTAAACGAGGTAAATTAATGACAGTGAAAGACGACAGCACACTCATTTCATGCATTAAGTTGATTTTAATTGGTAATCCCCATTGTTTCCCACTCAGGTCTCATCCCTCCATCACCCCCCAAGAGCTCTGAAACAGCCCCAGGGTTCAACACTTCTGTACAGGAAGGGGATTTCCATCTAACCGGCATGTCCTCGTTTTTACACCTCCCCTTAACGATTGCCACCACTGCCTCCCTGATGCCCTCTGGTGAACATCAGCTCTAATGTTTTAGTCATATTTTACGATCGCTTTTCAGCCGTATCTTAATCACACGTGTGTGTGTGTGTGTTTGTGTGTGTGTGTGTTTTTCTATCCCAAACATTTAGGTGCGCCAGCAATGCAGATCATTCAAACATTCAATCCTCTTTCTTCTCCGGTCATTAAAAGTATTCTGCCAGTTGGACACACCTATGTGTTGGGTGAGTCACGAGTATCATTATCTCGCTCATCTTTGTGTTTGTAGCGTCCTTAACAATAACTAATTAACAATAATTTTTTATCTGTCCCTGTAGTTTCACCTCAATCTCTAGCTCCAGTGCCGTTGCCACAGATCGCCCCTCTGTCACCTCGTAAGTGAAATAAGATGACACTTTCTAGATGATCCCTTAGTATTGTTGTGAATTCACCGAAAGCAGACCAGGGGAAGTAGTGTTCATCAGGAATTTTTTATTGGAGATCAGAACAAACTGTGGTGGTACTGTGGTCATCGAGTCCAGTGAAAAGGAACATACGTTACGGTTTTAAAGGCCTTGAGTGGGCAGGTTTTGAAGGTGTGACAATACAAACTTACTAGAGGTAAAACCCTTAAACAAAAACCCCCAAGCAGAGGTGGACCTCACGGGCATTGACTCCCTGGAATGATAATGCAAAAGCCTAGAGGTGATACTCTTAAACAAAGCATTGAATGGGAGAAAGATCCAAAGGGTCAGCCACCCAACTGTCTGCTAGTTTACAGTTCCTGATTTGATCACCATTTGGTGGTGAGAGCTGGGATATGGAAATGGTTATTCTAGAGTGACCTCAAAATATGTTTTCCTACACCAGAAACAGGCAGTCTAAATAATGACTTTTGTTTTTGAGTCATAAAGAGTCGTTATACAGTAATCAGACAATCTCCCATGGCGCTCTGGAGTTCTATTCAAAAGCAGAATTCCAGAAAACCTCATTCCCAGAGTCATCACTGCGGTATGGCTGCAGGGTGAGGAGCTATAAATGGAACTGGTGTGTTTATTTCACCCCACACTGTGTTGCAGTATGTTGAACTCATGATTGGTGGCCAAATCAGACGGTCACAGAGGTGCTGCATACAGGATCATACGGAGTCATACTGAATACTGAACTGGACCAGCAGCTGCTGGAGCTGGTCAGATTTCCACAGCTGTGACAGGAAATATATCCTCAGCTCCGTCTTACAAGGACTATCTAAGGACTTTCCACTTCAGGATTTCTAAGGGAAGCTCAGGAAGTTTTTTTGATAAGATGATAAGTGAAGTGAAGTGAGTCAGAGGTTTTATGAGCACTGTAATTAATAAACTGTTTAATCCTGACTGATTTAAACCTGGCATGATGAAATAATGTATAATTAAATAAACCAGCCATGCCAGTTCAGCTGATGTCAGGTGAAGGGTCGGGAAGAGAAATATGCAGAATGTGAGGTCAGAGAACTTTGAATGACTTTGGAACTGATTGACACGAGCACACGTAGATGTTCAGAAGAATGATAGTACTTAATGTATGTGTATTAACCATCAACTGTCCTTCTTGTGCTTCTTCAGTGGACGGTACAGTGGCTCCTTTAGAGCTCAGCATGTCCATTCAGCCTGTAAGCTCGTTATCGGACAGTGCGAGTAGGAGTCAGTCTCCATCCCAAACAGCTCCAGTTTCACCCTCAAAAGGTAGACTTACTGTTCTTACCTTTGGTTATATACTCAGTATTTCAGTGCCTCCTCATATGCTGGTGTTTTTGTAAAACCATGTCTTTCATTTTGTCGGATTTTGTTCCATCACAGACAAATCACCCTCCAAAGATCTTCCTGCAACCCAGGAGATCAAGAAGATTCCAGTGATACCAAGTGAGGAGAAATAAGTTACTCAGTTCATTCTGTATCTGATGTGCTCATGTGAATAATATCTGATCATCTCTTTCTTACACAGAGAACATTCAAGACTTTATCGAGCGTTTGAAATCACACCTTGGAGAAACGTGTAGTATGATGCAAGGAGGAATGAGCATGGAGTCACACTACATAGACACGCCGCTGGTGCAGAGGAAGCTGATAATCAGGACTGGAAAGAATGCAAACAAATGCTTAGAGAAGGAACTTGTGGTGCTCAGTGACTCGGAGCGAAAGAAAGCCATGATGCACAGGAGCCATGTTTTCCAAAACTGTGCATCCAATAACAAGCACCTAATCACCGTCCTTGCGAAAGCCGGCATGGGAAAAAGCACTTTCGTCCAGCGTTTGGCCTTGGACTGGTCCAGCGGTGGCCTTCAGCAGTTCCAGTTTATCTTTCTACTGAATTGCAAGCTTCTCAATCTGACTCAGAGCAGCTTCAGTCTGAAGAGTCTGCTTTTCGATTCTTCCACGTCTCCCCAGTGTGACGATGGGGAGGCCGTCTTCAAACATGTGCTCGCCTTCCCAGAGAACGTTCTTGTAGTTTTTGACAGTTTCGATGAAATGAAAGACCTCGAAGGTCTTCTTCAGTCCCCTGCTACCTCAGCAACGGATGGCAACTACAGTATCAGGCAGCTGTTCTCTGGTTTGTTCCAGAAAAAGATTCTGTCAGGGTGTACTGTTTTGATCGTCACCCGACCCAAAGATGTCCTGAATCAGCTGCTGCGTAAAGTAGACAGTATCCTGGAGTTATCTTGCTTTTCTCCGAAGGACATAGAAACGTACGTCTCTAACTATTTTGAGGACGCTTCGGAGAAAGAGGACGCACTAAGAAAAATCCAAAACCAAAAGTACATTTTCAGCTTGTGCTCGAACCCTTTGCTGTGTCGTTTTACCTGCTATTTGGCGGAGCATCAAAAAAGCAGTGGTTTGCCATCGACTCTAACGGATTTATACCAGAGAGTGCTGGGCCAGTATCTAGAGCAGAATGATGACCTTCAGGGATCCAAACAGGAACTTGTGCAGTTGTGTAACGTGGCATGGGATGGGTTTAAGACTCAGAACTCCCTTTTAAACCAAAAACAAAACCAAAACCTGGTAGACTACGGACTCAACTCTGGGATTCTTTTAACACACACAGGAAGGGAAGAACCAGACAACAGCCAGGTCACTTATTTTGCTAATCTTTTTGTGCAGAACTTTCTAAGTGCCCTGCTTTTGGTACATTCCAGTGAACTGAGCGATAAAACGCTTCTGGCTCAGACCACGCTCCACCAACGGAAAAAAAAGGTTCATGGAGAATGGCAGGATGTGCTTCAGCGGTACACAATGGGATTACTTTTTCAGAAAAACACACCTTCCTGCTGTAGGGTTTTCCAGAGCAGTACTGACCTCCAGGCTAAAAGAAAAACAGTGGAAGTCCATTTGGAAAACCTGAAGCCGGGCGAGCTGATTCCCAGCAGGTTACTGGAACTGTTTCACTGTGTGTACGAGGCCAGAAATGTCAAACTGGCCAAACTTCTGGTCAAAAACCTTCCAGATAATCTGTCGTTTTGTGGAGCTCAGCTCTCTCCAGTGGACCTCCATGTTGTTTGGCATCTTCTTTCACAAACCAAAGGACTGAAACGGACGTTTTCCCTCGACTTGAGGGACACATGCGTTCCCCTCAGTGGTCTCAAAGAGCTGGTCGCACTGGACTTTGTCACATCGTTCCGGTGAGAAATCCATGTTTTTGTCTTTTTACTCAATTCTGCTTCACCCAGTGCAACAGCAGCGGCGTTATAAGTTTGTTCCGCTTCAACAAGAACCTGACCAAGATGTTGCTAATAAAATAAAAAGTCATGGTTCACGTTCATTCGTTCATACAATACAGTCTCTCTCAGATTGGGCAGTACCGCTCCTGCTGGTGATTTCCCAAGATTCCCAGATTTTCTTCCACAGTTTCAGACATTTCCAGAACTTGTTTATCGGTCATCGCGTGTCCCAAAGGCGGTGACTCGGCCACCAGCGGACGTATTAAGCAATCTATGATCATACATTTTAACTTTCATTTCAAACAATTTTCATTTCTGAGTTGCAATTTTCTTTAGCAGCAACATTGAAATAAAGCACACACTAGTAATGTTTGAAATGTATGGTGTGTTATCAGGTCTAGAATCAAGAGGAATCATTTAAAACTGAAATGTTAGTTCTTGTGATCAGAAATATTTCCATATGGTTTCTTAAAGCAAAAGAATATATTTGAGATATTTTTTAAATATTTTAAATATTCATGTTCAAATTTTTTTATTTATGTATGTGTTTATTAATTCATTAATTAATTTGTTAATTTATGGCCTGTTTTTCCCTCAATAGGGCCCCTACAATGGACACCATTAACCTGTGGAAGGACTTGCATCGCAGCTGCGATCAACTGAGTTTGAAAAGTGCTATTGAAAAGTTTACGATAAATCCTCTGAAGGTGTCGCAGGTGTCTCATGTGGAGAACCTGTTCGTTCTTGTACAAATCCACAATGAGAAGAAGCTGCCCTTATGGTGAGACATGAACAGACCTTTAACTGGGGAGTGTGTGTGAGTGTGTTCTGTGTAGATGTAAAGTCTCTTAAAGAGCAGCTGTGGACTGTTAGATCATAGGTGTCAAACCGGATCCACAAAGGGCCGGTGTGGGTGCAGGTTTTCATTCCAACCGAGCAGAAGCCACACCTGATTCCACCTGTTTAATCAACTGATCTTGGCTTTCTGTAGACTCAGGTGTAGCTTCTGCTCGGTTGGAACGAAAACCTGCACCCACACGGCCCTTTGTGGATCCGGTTTGACACCCACGCTTTAGAGGAACCACAGCTGCTTTAATCCAACTTTTCAAAACTGGAGTGATGCAGTAATGAGTAGTTCTTCTTACCTGAAGGCTGTGAAGGTCACAGCTAAGCGTAAATTCTTCCCTCAGATGAGGAAGAATAATCCCAGACCAACAATACAGATCTACAGCTTTACAGTTTACTAACACTGCTGACTGACACATCCAACAAAACCTTTTCTTTAAGATTAAGACTAAATTCATCTTCCTCTCATCTTCCATTGGTGTGTTTCTGCTCTTTGGTTGAGATTTGTCTTCACATTAATGCCACATATTTGAAACAGAGAGAGTAACAGAGAACAGAGAGAGTAAAGCACTTGTGTGGCCAGTTGTATTGACCGTCTCTGTCGTGTTTTCAGCGAGGCCGAGCCGGCTCTGGAGGACGGCGTCCCGGCAGTGAGATATCTTCAGAAGCTGGAGTATGAGTGAGTCCTGCATCAATCACACACACGTGCTCTTACCGAGACCCTACATCCAGAAACCCTGCTCGCTGTGCTGATGTTTCCCACTCATGTTTTAAAGTTGTTTAGGGGCATGTTGAGTCCACAGGAACACTGTGATGTGTGTGTGTGTGTGTGTGTGTGTGTATACTGATCAGTGTGGTTTGTTTTCTCTATGTATTAAAGACTCGGCCAGCAGCACAACCCTGAGGTTTTTCTCCAGCTGGTGAAGATCTTGCCTGCTCTTCAGTCTCTCCATCACCTGGAGTAAGTGCTCTTCTTATAAACATTCAGCTGGAGAAACACTTCTCATGCTTTAAAGTCTTAAAGAGAGATTGAGTGAAAGAAAGAGAAGGTAGAGAGATTGAGAGCAAGCAATGCTAAGAAGGTAGGAAGAAAGAAACGAAAGAAAGCAAGTGCAGAAGACAAGAAAGAAAGAAAAAAGTAGAAATGTGAGAGTTTCTTCTGTAAACGTGATGCTGGCGTTACTGCACTGCTGAAGACTTCACGCCTCACTGCGCCTCTCATTCATGCTCTCATCTTTTTCTTCTCTTCCAGTCTGGAGAATAATAAGATGGGAGATGTTGAAGCTGAACATCTGGCCGGTGTCCTGAGCTCACTGGCGTCTCTCAAGCTGCTCAAGTCAGTCTCACACTTCTCCCTGAACTCAGTGATTCGTTATAAAATCTCTCTGTGGAAGTGTCTCACTGCATGAAGTGTAACGCTCAATTCCTTCCTCCGACATTCCAGTCTTTCTCAGAACTGCATCGGAGATGGTGGAGTGCGGAGACTGTCACAGGCCCTGGCATCCGCGTCCTCGCTGCAGAGCCTCAGGTACGACCTCCTGCCACGCCCACCTGAACTCCTGCCACGCCCACTTCATTCATTCGCATGCTGACTGTAGAGAATTAGGCAGTGTTTGGTGTTTCTGAAGGAAGCTGTAATATTTTCACTCCGTCCTCCTGCAGCCTGTACGGAAACGTGATCGGAGACAGCGGAGCTGAGAGCCTGGCCTCGGTTTTACCGCTCATGACGTCTCTGCTGGACCTGGAGTAAGTGCTGTTTATAATTATTCATATTAATCTCTAATGAGCAAGCCTAGGGTGACTTCTTACATGTTTTGTGTATAAATTCTTTTTATGTTCTAAATAAATATTTTCTTATGGCTAATGAATTTGTATTCTTCTTATCTCAGACTTCTGATGATGATTATCACATTAATAATAATAATAATAATAATAATAATAATAAACATTATTATTATCTCTCCTCAGTGTAAAGTACAACAAGTTCACAGACGTCGGAGCCAAAAAGTTGAGTGCTGCGTTAAAGAACTCGACCAGTGTGAAGTCTCTACAGTACGTTACCTCTACACACACACACACACACACACACTCTCACTCACATACACACACACACTCTCACTCATACTCACTCACACACACACATACATCAAACTGTAGGTTATTTATAAATACATTACTAGCTTCAGATTTCATCTTCATCATCATCATCATCATCTTCATCATCATCATCCTCAGTGCATTAAACCCGTCCTCAGCTGTAACGATGTAGACGTATTTGAATTTTAACACAAATCTGTTTGAGTGCTGAGAGCTGGACATGGGGTGTGGAGAAATGACCGCAGCTCAGCTTTTATCTTGAATTATTTCCATTTTAAACACAACCTTCAGTCAGGAAAAAGTCTGCTGTTCCCGTGCTCTTCTCCTGGTCATGACTCTTCATTACAGTCATATTTGTTTGTTTGTTTGTTTGTTCCTCATTGACACTGCTCTCATCTTCATTCTTTCTTTTTAGTCATTCCATTTTTTTCCCATCTATTTTTCCTCCAGAATGTGGAACGACTGTGTTCCCTACGGTGT
This sequence comes from Hemibagrus wyckioides, assembly GCF_019097595.1. Lineage (NCBI taxonomy): Eukaryota > Metazoa > Chordata > Actinopteri > Siluriformes > Bagridae > Hemibagrus > Hemibagrus wyckioides. Next base: position 24,313,984 of record NC_080711.1, read on the forward strand.
TTTGGAGCATCTTCAGATTCAAGACTGCAGAATAAAAGCTCTTTAATTTCAAATAAAGTAAAGAAACACTGCTGCTGCTGACCCTCTGTCCTCCAGACACACACAGGTGACCCTGTGCTCTCGCCTCCTTAGTAAAGACACTAATGTCCCACGGTGCCTTCACTTTTACGTTGCAATATTTCTCTTTTTGTTATAAGCTACTGTCTAATAAAGGACTTTTATTTTATAAAGAAATAAATCAGGTGAGTTCTAATTATTGTGTTTTTTAAAATAGAAGTGAAAGGAATATTTGTGGAGTGTGTGTGTGTGTTAGTGTGTGTGTGTTAGTGTGAGTGAGATTGTGTGTTAGTATGTGTGTTTTAGTGTGTGTGTTAGTGTGTGTGTGTTAGTGTGAGTGAGATTGTGTGTTAGTGTGTGTGTGTGTGTGAGTTAGTGTGAGTGAGATTGTGTGTTAGTATGTGTGTTTTAGTGTGTGTGTGTTAGTATGTGTGTTTTAGTGTGTGTGTGTTAGTATGTGTGTTTTAGTGTGTGTGTGTTAGTATGTGTGTTTTAGTGTGTGTGTGTTAGTATGTGTGTTTTAGTGTGTGTGTGTTAGTATGTGTGTTTTAGTGTGTGTGTGTTAGTATGTGTGTTTTAGTGTGTGTGTGTTAGTATGTGTGTTTTAGTGTGTGTGTGTTAGTATGTGTTTTAGTGTGTGTGTGTGTGTGTGTGTGTTAGTATGTGTGTTTTAGTGTGTGTGTGTTAGTATGTGTGTTTTAGTGTGTGTTAGTATGTGTGTTTTAGTGTGTGTGTGTTAGTATGTGTTTTAGTGTGTGTGTGTTAGTATGTGTTTTAGTGTGTGTGTGTTAGTATGTGTTTTAGTGTGTGTGTGTTAGTATGTGTGTTTTAGTGTGTGTGTGTTAGTATGTGTGTTTTAGTGTGTGTGTGTGTTAGTATGTGTGTTTTAGTGTGTGTGTTAGTATGTGTGTTTTAGTGTGTGTGTGTTAGTATGTGTTTTAGTGTGTGTGTGTGTGTGTGTTAGTATGTGTGTTTTAGTGTGTGTGTGTTAGTATGTGTGTTTTAGTGTGTGTGTGTTAGTATGTGTGTTTTAGTGTGTGTGTGTTAGTATGTGTGTTTTAGTGTGTGTGTGTTAGTATGTGTGTTTTAGTGTGTGTGTGTGTTAGTATGTGTGTTTTAGTGTGTGTGTTAGTATGTGTGTTTTAGTGTGTGTGTGTTAGTATGTGTTTTAGTGTGTGTGTGTGTGTGTGTTAGTATGTGTGTTTTAGTGTGTGTGTGTTAGTATGTGTTTTAGTGTGTGTGTGTGTTAGTATGTGTGTTTTAGTGTGTGTGTGTGTGTGTGTTAGTATGTGTGTTTTAGTGTGTGTGTTAGTATGTGTGTTTTAGTGTGTGTGTGTTAGTATGTGTTTTAGTGTGTGTGTGTGTGTGTGTTAGTATGTGTGTTTTAGTGTGTGTGTGTTAGTATGTGTGTTTTAGTGTGTGTGTGTTAGTATGTGTTTTAGTATGTGTGTGTTAGTGTGAGTGAGATTGTGTGTTAGTGTGTGTGTGTGTGAGTTAGTGTGAGTGAGATTGTGTGTTAGTATGTGTGTTTTAGTGTGTGTGTGTGTGTGAGTTAGTGTGAGTGAGATTGTGTGTTAGTATGTGTGTTTTAGTGTGTGTGTGTTAGTATGTGTGTTTTAGTGTGTGTGTGTTAGTATGTGTGTTTTAGTGTGTGTGTGTTAGTATGTGTTTTAGTGTGTGTGTGTGTGTGTGTGTGTGTTAGAATGTGTGTTTTAGTGTGTGTGTGTTAGTATGTGTGTTTTAGTGTGTGTTAGTATGTGTGTTTTAGTGTGTGTGTGTTAGTATGTGTTTTAGTGTGTGTGTGTTAGTATGTGTTTTAGTGTGTGTGTGTTAGTATGTGTTTTAGTGTGTGTGTGTTAGTATGTGTGTTTTAGTGTGTGTGTGTTAGTATGTGTGTTTTAGTGTGTGTGTGTGTTAGTATGTGTGTTTTAGTGTGTGTGTTAGTATGTGTGTTTTAGTGTGTGTGTGTTAGTATGTGTTTTAGTGTGTGTGTGTGTGTGTGTTAGTATGTGTGTTTTAGTGTGTGTGTGTTAGTATGTGTTTTAGTGTGTGTGTGTGTGTGTGTGTGTGTGTGTGTTAGTATGTGTGTTTTAGTGTGTGTGTGTGTGTGTGTTAGTATGTGTGTTTTAGTGTGTGTGTTAGTATGTGTGTTTTAGTGTGTGTGTGTTAGTATGTGTTTTAGTGTGTGTGTGTGTGTGTGTTAGTATGTGTGTTTTAGTGTGTGTGTGTTAGTATGTGTGTTTTAGTGTGTGTGTGTTAGTATGTGTTTTAGTGTGTGTGTGTGTGTGTGTTAGTATGTGTGTTTTAGTGTGTGTTAGTATGTGTGTTTTAGTGTGTGTGTGTTAGTATGTGTGTTTTAGTGTGTGTGTGTTAGTATGTGTGTTTTAGTGTGTGTGTGTTAGTATGTGTGTTTGTGTGTGTGTGTGTTAGTATGTGTGTTTGTGTGTGTGTGTGTTAGTATGTGTGTTTGTGTGTGTGTTAGTATGTGTTTGTGTGTGTGTGTTAGTATGTGTGTTTTAGTGTGTGTGTGTTAGTATGTGTGTTTTAGTGTGTGTGTGTTAGTATGTGTGTTTGTGTGTGTGTTAGTATGTGTGTTTTAGTGTGTGTGTGTGTTAGTATGTGTGTTTTAGTGTGTGTGTTAGTATGTGTGTGTTAGTATGTGTGTTTTAGTGTGTGTGTGTTAGTATGTGTGTTTTAGTGTGTGTGTGTTAGTATGTGTGTTTGTGTGTGTGTTAGTATGTGTGTTTGTGTGTGTGTGTTAGTATGTGTGTTTTAGTGTGTGTGTTAGTATGTGTGTTTGTGTGTGTGTGTGTTAGTATGTGTGTTTGTGTGTGTGTTAGTATGTGTTTGTGTGTGTGTGTTAGTATGTGTGTTTTAGTGTGTGTGTGTTAGTATGTGTGTTTTAGTGTGTGTGTGTTAGTATGTGTGTTTGTGTGTGTGTTAGTATGTGTGTTTTAGTGTGTGTGTGTGTTAGTATGTGTGTTTTAGTGTGTGTGTGTGTTAGTATGTGTGTTTTAGTGTGTGTGTGTTAGTATGTGTGTTTGTGTGTGTGTTAGTATGTGTGTGTTAGTATGTGTGTTTTAGTGTGTGTGTGTTAGTATGTGTGTTTTAGTGTGTGTGTGTTAGTATGTGTGTTTTAGTGTGTGTGTGTGTTAGTATGTGTGTTTTAGTGTGTGTGTGTTAGTATGTGTGTTTTAGTGTGTGTGTGTTAGTATGTGTGTTTTAGTGTGTGTGTGTGTTAGTATGTGTGTTTTAGTGTGTGTGTGTTAGTATGTGTGTTTTAGTGTGTGTGTGTTAGTATGTGTGTTTTAGTGTGTGTGTGTGTTAGTATGTGTGTTTTAGTGTGTGTGTGTTAGTATGTGTGTTTTAGTGTGTGTGTTAGTATGTGTGTTTTAGTGTGTGTGTGTTAGTATGTGTGTTTTAGTGTGTGTGTGTTAGTATGTGTGTTTTAGTGTGTGTGTGTTAGTATGTGTGTTTTAGTGTGTGTGTGTTAGTATGTGTGTTTTAGTGTGTGTTAGTATGTGTGTTTTAGTGTGTGTGTGTGTTAGTATGTGTGTTTTAGTGTGTGTGTGTTAGTATGTGTGTTTTAGTGTGTGTGTTACTATGTGTGTTTTAGTGTGTGTGTGTGTTAGTATGTGTGTTTTAGTGTGTGTGTGTGTTAGTATGTGTGTTTTAGTGTGTGTGTTAGTATGTGTGTTTTAGTGTGTGTGTGTTAGTATGTGTGTTTTAGTGTGTGTGTGTGTTAGTATGTGTGTTTTAGTGTGTGTGTGTTAGTATGTGTGTTTTAGTGTGTGTGTGTTAGTATGTGTGTTTTAGTGTGTGTGTGTTAGTATGTGTGTTTTAGTGTGTGTGTTAGTATGTGTGTTTTAGTGTGTGTGTGTTAGTATGTGTGTTTTAGTGTGTGTGTGTTAGTATGTGTTTTAGTGTGTGTGTGTGTGTGTTAGTATGTGTGTTTTAGTGTGTGTTTTAGTGTGTGTGTGTTAGTATGTGTTTTAGTGTGTGTGTGTGTGTTAGTATGTGTGTTTTAGTGTGTGTGTGTGTTAGTATGTGTGTTTTAGTGTGTGTGTGTGTGTTAGTATGTGTGTTTTAGTGTGTGTGTGTGTTAGTATGTGTGTTTTAGTGTGTGTGTGTGTGTTAGTATGTGTGTTTTAGTGTGTGTGTGTGTTAGTATGTGTGTTTTAGTGTGTGTGTGTGTGTTAGTATGTGTGTTTTAGTGTGTGTGTGTGTTAGTATGTGTGTTTTAGTGTGTGTGTGTTAGTATGTGTTTTTGTGTGTGTGTGTGTGTGAGTGTTAGTATGTGTGTTTTAGTATGTGTTTTAGTGTGTGTGTGTGTGTGTTAGTATGTGTGTTTTAGTGTGTGTGTGTGTTAGTATGTGTGTTTTAGTGTGTGTGTGTGTTAGTATGTGTGTTTTAGTGTGTGTTAGTATGTGTTTTAGTGTGTGTGTGTGTGTGTTAGTATGTGTGTTTTAGTGTGTGTTAGTATGTGTGTTTTAGTGTGTGTTAGTATGTGTGTTTTAGTGTGTGTGTGTGTTAGTATGTGTGTTTTAGTGTGTGTGTGTGTTAGTATGTGTGTTTTAGTGTGTGTGTGTGTTAGTATGTGTGTTTTAGTGTGTGTGTGTTAGTATGTGTGTTTTAGTGTGTGTGTGTGTTAGTATGTGTGTTTTAGTGTGTGTGTTAGTATGTGTTTTAGTGTGTGTGTGTTAGTATGTGTGTTTTAGTGTGTGTGTGTTAGTATGTGTTTTAGTGTGTGTGTGTGTGTGTGTGTTAGTATGTGTGTTTTAGTGTGTGTGTGTTAGTATGTGTTTTAGTGTGTGTGTGTGTGTGTGTGTTAGTATGTGTGTTTTAGTGTGTGTGTGTTAGTATGTGTTTGTGTGTGTGTGTGTGTGTGTTAGTATGTGTTTTAGTGTGTGTGTGTGTGTGTGTTAGTATGTGTGTTTTAGTGTGTGTGTGTGTTAGTATGTGTGTTTTAGTGTGTGTGTGTGTTAGTATGTGTGTTTTAGTGTGTGTGTGTGTGTGTGTTAGTATGTGTGTTTTAGTGTGTGTGTGTGTTAGTATGTGTGTTTTAGTGTGTGTGTGTGTGTTAGTATGTGTGTTTTAGTGTGTGTAAATGGGAAAAAACTACTGAAGAAGAAGAAAGCATCACGATGTCAGAGCTGTATAAAGTGAAATTAATTATTTATTAAATATATATATATATTTATATATACATATGCAGGATATATATATATGTGTGTGTGTGTGTGTGTGTGTGTGTAGTGTTTGTATCTGAAATCCACCAGTGTTCCAACATGTAACAAGCGTGCAGCTCGTCAGACTCCTGGGACGCAGCACACCACACTGAGAGTATCACGTCAGTCTCAGAGGTTTTCACCTCAATCATCTAATCTACCAAAGAAAAGATTCTGAACAAAAAGAAAAGCATGCAGAATTGTCAGACATCTGAGGCGTGATAATGGAGCGTGTTCACTCATTTCACCACGTGTCACACCGTCCGCGGTCACAAATCAAAACTTCTGAATCGGATTAATCAAAATTAGATGATGAAATGCAGTGAAGCCCGATGCAAACCTGAATCTCAGCAGCTTTAATAAAACCTCAGTCTAAAACTGATCCGGCGTGGTGACGAGAGAGCCACGGTGTCAGCCATGAAGTCCCGTCTGACGTCGATCCCATCCAATTTACGGAACGCCGTACGGCGCCTGCTTTTCCCTGGGAAAATTCCACCTGAAGAGAAGACTTGCACGTCGTCCTTCTTGAGCCGGGACAACCTGAGGAGACGCGACAGTGTTGGATTCTGATTAGTTTTCTAGAACAGCAGCTCAGATACTAGTGAAGCTTGATTATGTTAATGCGCTCGCTCTAACGCGCGTTGAAGGGTGACTTGTTCTGTGAAGAGACTGAACGTTTTTGTATCATGTACGGAAAGATACGTAAATGTACGTATTTTGACACAGGAGACACTTAAAGAGGCTGCTGAGGGAATGTGGTTTATAGCTGCTATAACATGAGTAACCTGTTTTCTGGGTGTACGACAGCATTAAATGTAACTGTAAATGGATAAAAAGTAATGTGTATCATTTGTTAAATTGATGTTTTGTTAGGGAAATTAAACACTTGGGGCTTAAAGGAGGTAAGAGGAGCTCCGCTTCGTCACATCACTCTGTTGTTGATTATTTTACTGTTACAGCATGACATGGACTGTGTTTATGTCCTTATTTCTTTAGTGTATGTGATCGTCTGCATCATACGTCAGTACTGAAATGAAGAGCTTACTTCTTTCTGCCCAGATTTCTTCCATATAATGACCAAGGCACCATTTTCTCACAGCTACAGTGATCGTGATTTCCATTCATCATCACCATCATCATCAGCATCGACATCACTCCAGTCTTTGGCTGTGGTACCCACAATGCCTTCCTCCCACCACACACCTGACATATAAGGCTTATACCTCGAGCCATGTTCTCTCCGTGTACTCTATTCCAGATATCCCTCAAACACATCGAACTCTGTGTCCGTCTCGTACGGGACAGAAGCCGGGTCAGAGAGGACACCCAGATCCACCAGAGCCTGGTCCATGTCCTCGGGCAGGAACACAATCCCCACATTAAGCACTATGTATTCCATCAGAAAGGCATAGTAGAGGATGAGGACGTTCACAAAGAAGAGGCCAAGATAAAACATATAGGGAAGGACGTCGAGTAAAGATTCCACAGAATCTAAGCGTAAATAGACGGAGTGTGGCATAGAATCTCAGACATGTGATCTTGTCTCATGGGGCAAATCCTGCAAGCATATGGAAAAGGTTTAGAAGATAAATATGAAGGGCAGAGTGGGCGTCTCCTTCTGGTGCATGACTGGAGTGATTAGAAAGTTTGTCTTTAATCCTGTCCAGTCTGTTAAACGCTGTAGAATGTGGACAGGCCAGCTGCAGCACTCCGTCACACACATCTGCTGACTCTGCAGTCCAGTCACGTCGCAAGTCGAAAAAATAGACGTCTCTGGAAAATCAGCAGGATTTTATCATTCAAAATGTCTCTGAACATCCCAGGCTGTCCAGTCTCACTCCATTTCCTGCACACCAGTCAACGTGGTGTTATTCTATAAAACCCTAATCTTACATTAATATCCATTTTTAACGCCTCGTCTTTCCTAATTTCCTCTTGCTAAACGCCGGGTAGAGTATTTTAAAAATAACGTTATCGGGCACCACTACTTTACTCTTACCCAAAATCTAGTTTAACAAAAATAAAGGTTAAAACTGAGACAAATTGACAATCGGTGTCAACTAAGAAAAACAAAAACAAATGTCGCCTGCATATGACATCACACGCCTCGTTTACAACCCTTCATCGAACGTATACTCTGGTACATGTAGTCCCTAAATGGCGGATATGATTTTGAGTGACTGCTGCTGTGTTTGTAATTAAACTACAAATACCATGTTCGCGGCGTCACGCGCGCCCACGCGCAGCGGTTCAGTTTCAAATCCCGCCCTGAACGCGCTTTAGTGCACTAGATCAGCAGGCGAAATCCGTTCCGTCTGAACTCTAGGTAGTGCGTAAGAGTAGGGCATTAAGGCAGAATTGGATCCACACCCTTTCTTGTCAGTGTCCTAGCTAGCGTTAGCGCTATGTTTTCTCATTCACTACAGCCGTAATGGATCTATTTTAGTCGAGTCGGATAAATAAACTAACGTGTCACGGTTAAAGAAAGCCACCACTATGTTCGGCCGGTCCAGGGGCTGGGTGGGAGGTCAAGGGAAGTCCAAAAACATCCACTCTTTGGATCATTTGAAGTAAGTTGTTGCTAAGAGCGTAACGCACTGTAGCTTAGCATAGTTAGCTAGATAGCGCGAGCTACGTTTCGAAACAAAATTCGTAGCTAGCCGCTTAGCTTTAGACTTTTTGTGCTTTGTCATTATTTTCTGCTTTTAAACATGACGTTTTATTCGCTACTCAGTCAGCAGCTCGGGTTTGCTAGATAACTTAAATCACATTCAGCTCCAGTAACACTGATGTGGATAGAAATCTGACGTGCCTCGTTCGAATCGTTAATTAATGTAAATTTATGCATAATACATGCAGACGTTAATCACGTGACCTTCATTAGGCGCTGCAGGATATCTGCTTAATGATCTACATAAACTGCTCTTAAACACTTCAACAGAAATGACCTGTATTAACACCTTGCACATTATACAGGTGATGAAACCTGAGTAAATGTCATGGTGTCATCTGCATGCTCATCTGTTGTGAAGTGCATGGAAAAAAATGTTGGAGAAAAATAAAGCTTTATTTTATTTAGTTTTGTAAAATCTGTCTAAAACACCTTCTCCTGTCAGTGAGAGTCTGCTCCTCTTCATCCTGCCTTGTCTTGTTGTCCTCAGGTACATGTATCACGTCCTGACCAAGAACACGACGGTGACCGATCACAACCGGAACCTTCTCGTCGAGACGATCCGCTCCATCACCGAAATCCTGATTTGGGGCGATCAGAATGACAGCTCTGTGTTTGAGTGGGTTTCTACCTTTTATAGACTTCTTTCTTTTTGAGTTGAGACACTTTGAAGTCTTACATGCTCTCTCTCTCTATTTCTTTCCAGCTTTTTCTTGGAGAAGAACATGTTTGCGTTTTTCCTCAACATCCTGCGGCAGAAGTCGGGCCGCTACGTCTGCGTGCAGCTCCTGCAGACGCTGAACATCCTGTTCGAGAACATTAGTCACGAGACGTCTCTCTGTAAGCGCTCCACTTTAATCTGGGAATCTGTTGATTTTGTTTTTGTTTTTTTTCCCCTTCCACTTAATGCCTTGTTTTGTTGTGTGCTTTTGTTTTTTCCACAGACTACTTGTTGTCGAATAACCACGTCAACTCCATCATCGTGCACAAATTCGACTTCTCCGATGAGGAGATCATGGCCTACTACATCTCCTTTCTGAAGACGCTGTCGCTGAAGCTCAACAACCACACCGTGCATTTCTTTTACAACGAGGTAAGGCTCTGGTAAGGTCCCGGAGGAAAAATATTGCAACAGCAAAAGCAACTGAAACAGTGAAGAAAATAAATAACCATGTGCATAAATATCAACTATTGAAAAATATGCATTTTGATTTGTTTGTTTTATTTTTTCGGCTCCTTTGTATCGGGGAAAGTTATTGGTGTACTGTAAATGGTTGCACAAAGTCATTTTAGGTACCACATTATTTCAAGGCTGTCTACATAACACCTTCATAGCACATGCGCAAGACTTAACAGCTCTGTATCATGTCCGTTTATTATTTCTTGTAACAGCGTGTTCCGTGTGCTGGGTTTTATTCCTCCTTTTTATAAAAAAATAATAATAATTTAAGAAGGTCAGGTTAAAATTTTTTTATCCGTTTGTTATACAGTTCTCATTCCCTCACCAACCTCTCTAACAAAAATGCATAAATTCCTCGGCTATTCAGAGCTTATGTATCTGTTACGAAGTCCTTATGAAGGCAGCCTTTGAGTAGAGTGATACCTGATGTTCTTTATTCTCGGACACCTCCGAGCCCCGGGGCTGTGCTGGTGTCAGGAGTAGAGAAAGCCTGGAAGGAAGGGTGTGCTGCATGAGAGATTAGTTGCTGCATCATAAACATTTTAGAGTAAATACTTTAGGAAAAGCTTTTTATCAATTCTGTGGCTGTCAAAAAAAAGTAGATCAAAGAAGAGGCTCGAAATAGCGGCGGTCATGTGATGAGGAACTTACACAACACAGATTATACAATCTGTCCATGCTGTTTCTGTCTGTACGGTCCAGCAGCTGGGGCTAACAACAACAACATTAGTAATAATGATAATAATAATTAGTTTAAAGGCTATAAATTAAAATGCATTCAATCGAACATAGTCAAGTCACGTTTTCAGTCTTCTGCACTTGTACTATGAGGCTAAGCAGTATAATAAAAGCCTGTACCTAGTGTGGAGTCTCTCCAGATCTGCAGAATTTCACCAAAATCCTTAACAGCATTTGATTTTAGCTCACATGTTTTTTATTTGTTTATCGTTGCAGTTATTGTTGTTGACCGCTTGTGGAAGAAGTTACTTCCTGTTAAAAGCTATAAACAGTTCCCTCACCAGAAAAGTGTAAACTCTGATCCTAGAATTAATATATTATATATATATTATATATATTATATAAATATCCTAGAATTAATATATTAATAATTATAATAATAACATTTTTATTGTCATGAAGCTCTACCCTACTTTCCTTAAATCTGAAATAATCATCAGACGTTTGCGTTGCTATAGAAACGATAGCTCAGTGAAAGACATGTAAACCTGAGACTTCACTACTGTCAGAGCCTCTGACCAATCAGATTTGAGGATGTCAAAGCGCATGTGTTGGATGATGGACTGCTTTAGTGTTAGAGAGAATATTGTGTAGGTGTAGCAGTGTGACCGCAGCTCTCCTCTCTCTGAGCGACCCCTTCCTCCTGTTGACGTCCTCGCTCTCTGTCTCCCATGCTTCCAGCACACTAATGATTTTGCCCTGTACACGGAGGCCATTAAGTTTTTCAACCATCCAGAGAGCATGGTCAGGATTGCAGTCAGGACTATCACACTCAATGTGTATAAAGGTGAGTGAACGGCTCCCAGCTCTGCACTGCCCCTCTCTCTCTCTCTCTCTCTCTCTCTCTCTTTCTTTCATCACGTCACCACGCTGAAGCTCATGCAGGTAACACACACCTCACCAAGCCAGGACTGTCTAATCCATTACAAGAAATTAAATATTAACAGTTTTTAACAGTGATTAAAATATTCCTCACCTACATAAACTCTTGCAAACTCCTGCTTTATAATAATCTCTCTGTTTTTCTGGGAATGGTATGAGGTTTGTGAGGGTTTTTTTTCCCCTCATGACTCTCACTCCATTCTTCTTTAAATGTTCATACACTTGGGGTGTGACAGATTAAATTCACAGAACCGAGTAGCACTTCAATTTGGATGTCCTTCAGCAACATGCACTCTATTGCCAAAAGTTTTGGTACATCTGCCTTTACATGCACATGCACTTTAATGACCTTCCATTTTATATGGAGTCCTGCCCTTTACGGCTATAACAGCTTCAACTCTTCTGGGAAGGCTTTCCACAAGGTTTAGGAGTGTGTTTATAGGAATTGTTGACCGTTCCTCTGGAAGTGCATTTGTGAGGTCAGGCACTGATGTTGGACGAGAAGGTCCAGCTCACAGTCTCCACTCTAATTCATTCCAAAGGTGTTCTATGGGGTTGAGGTCAGGACTCTGTGCAGGCCAGTCAAGTTCATCCACACCAGACTCTGTCATCCATGTCTTTATGGACCTTGCTTTGGTCACTGGTGCACAGTCATGTTGGAACAGGAAGGGGCCAGCTCCAAACTGTTCCCACAAAGTTGGGAGCATGAAATTGTCCAAAATGTCTTGGTATGCTGAAGCATTCAGAGTTCCTTTCACTGGAATTAAAGGGCCGAGCCCAACCCCTGAAAAACAACCCCACACCATAATCCCCCCTCCACCAAACTTTACACTTGGCACGATGCAGTCAGACAAGTACCGTTCTCCTGACAACCGTCAAACCCAGACTCGTCCATTGGATTGCCAGACAGAGAAGTGTGACTGGTCACTCCAGAGAACACGTCTCTGCTGCTCTAGAGTCCAGTGGCGGCGTGCTTTACACCACTGCATCCGATGCTTTGCATTGCACTTGGTGATGTATGGCTTGGATGCAGCTGCTCAGCCATGAAAACCCATTCCATGAAGCGCTGTACACACTGTTCTTGAGCTAATCTGAAGGCCGCATGAAGTTTGGAGGTCTGTAGCTATTGACTGCAGAAAGTTGGTGACTTCTATGCTGGGCTCCTCAGCATGCACTGACCCCGCTTTGTGATTTTACCTGGACTACCACTTTGTGGTTGAGTTGCCATTGTCCCCAATTGCTTCCACTTTGTCATAATAGCACTAACAGTTGAGCGTGGAATATTTAGTAGTGAGGAAACTTCAGGAATGGACTTATTGCACAGGTGGAAGCCTACCACAGTACCATGCTTCAATTCACTGAGCACCTGAGAGTGACCCATTATTTCACAGACGTTTGTAGAAGCAGTCTGCATGCCTAGGTGCTGGATTTTATACACCTGTGGCCATGGAAGGGATTGGAACACCTGAATTCAATGATTTGGAGGGGGGTCCCAAAACTTTTGGCAATATAGTGTTTTAGGGTTTTGAACCAAAATTATGGTGATGTCTCGTACATGCTAAAAGGCCCGAGAGCTGCGAGTCCTTATTGATACAGCAATGTTTGCATTTGTTTTCGCAACAGGATGCCAGCGTGACACCATGTCAGAGAGCTTGATTGATTTATAAGACTTGAAGGAGCATTTGAGATACGCCAAACAGGAGCGTTTTTTTTTCACAGGGCTTGAATAATCAGTTGGATAATATTCAGTTCCAGTCGCTGTCCAGCCGTCACTACTGATAACGAAGCCCAAAAGTGAGCTCTTGACTCTTGAGGTTTATGTACAATAAGAGTTATCCTGTCACACTGCTGGTGTATACAGAGAAAGAGTTCAACTTCCTGTTTCCTTTGTACAATCCCTCTGTATTGTTCAGATTTCTGAGGGTCTTTATTGATTCCTTGTAGACATGTGTATATTTTTCTAGGTTTGGGAGGGTGTTAAAGGTGCACTTTTATCATTTTGATCTCCACTTGTTCCATTCAGACTCTTTAACCCTATTAACCGTGTGTCTGTTCTTCCCTCCTCCGTCTCTGGTGACTCCTGTGTGCCTTATTCCATTCCAGTCTCATGTAAGTTGGTCATTTTCAGAACTTTAACTCTACTCTTTATGCAGTGCATGCTCACTTTAAAGTTAGTCACTGCTCCTGTTGTGGTTTATTCTGTGCCAAAATATGTACAGACTGAAACGTACATTTTTTCACCACTTGCACCCACTACTTAATTCATAGCTGGTAAATTTCTACATATTTTTTTTTATTCATCATGTTCTGTTAATTTTCTTCTTGTGTACAAGATGCTGGAGATTTCGGTTCACAGCGCTGAGTATCACCCGAGTCCCTGTGTCTTTTATAGCTCATAGTGTTTAAGGCTTTAACGCTATATTTTCATACAATCAGATCACATTTAGAAATATCTCACTCTGATTAGACCACTCAGACTAACATCAGACTCTCATCCACCTCGTCTCCACATAATAACCGCATTAATAATTATTTACTCCTGTCTGAATAGTCGCTATTAATCTTTCATAGAGTCCATATTTTCTACATTGTCATACACTTTTCCCCCCTCTAGGTGGTGCTGTGTTTACATACTGGAGCTACACGTAAACATTAGAAACTTAATCTTTAGATATCTTTTTAATGACTTTCCTTCCTTTTGCTGATTTTTATATCATTTGAATGATTTGAATAATCTTTGTCTTGATTTTATGTTTTATATATTTTTATTATATAACAATTATTTTTAAAAAAATTAAAAATATTTTTAAATATTTTTTATTTTATTTTATATGTTTATTCTGTCTAAAATGGTTATATATAAAATATAATTACAGTTTCTGTAGATTCTCTTAAAATCCCATAGATACACTATATCATAAACCAGCTTTACTCTACCAGTAGGTTAAGTCCATTCATTTAAACTGAAAACAATACATTTTAAGGTTTCAGGATAAAACACTGAATGCTATTTAACATCTTAAATTTAATAAATTTTATCTTTATAAAATATAACCCTATATCTTTATTTTTATCTCAAACCTCCTTCCGTAAATAATATGCCTTTTTTATTTTTATTCTATTTGCGTGTCATTATTATTTTTTATAACTTACAATGAAATAAGTTACTCTAACTCAGTAGTCATGCACTCGCTCCACACTAACAGTTTTATGGCTTGTTAAGGAATGTATATGTGGCTGCTGTTCAGATCAAAGATCATCCAGAAATCTCAGGGTATTGTCAGCTGTGAGTTCTAACATCTCCTCACGCTCTGCAGTGGATAACCAGCACATGCTGCACTACATCCGGGACAAAACAGCCGTGCCCTACTTCTCCAACCTGGTGTGGTTCATCGGCAGCCACGTCATCGAGCTGGACAAGTGTGTGCAGACGGACGAAGAGTAAGAACCATGATTGTGATTTTTTTCTTTTGACTGTTTTACAGCTGCTATAACATAAATGAGAGCTTATTTTACAGATGTCCCACAACATGAAATGTAAATTTACACCGATCATATCATTATGACCACCTGCCACCTACCTCAAACTGGTTGTTGTGGTCATCAAACCGTTCCTGAACCATTTCTGCTTTGTGGCACGGTGCATTATCCTGCTGAAAGAGGCCACAGCCATCAGGGAATACCGTTTCCATGAAAGGGTGTACATGGTCTGGAACAATGCTTAGGTAGGTGGTATGTGTCCAAGTAACATCCACATGGATGGCAGGACCCAAGGTTTCCCAGTAGAACATTGACCAAAGCAGGACACTGCCTCCACCGACTCACCTTCTTCCCATAGTGCATGCTTGTGCCATGTGTTCCCCAGGTAAGAGACGCGCACACACACCCAGCCATGATGTAAAAGAAAACGTGATTCATCAGACCAGGCCAGGCCTTCTTCCATTGCTCTGTGGTCCAGTTCTGATGCCCACGTGCCCATTGTTGGTGCTTTCTGCAGTGCACAGGGGTCAGTGGCTATGCGGCCCCATACACAACAAACCCAGATCCACGGTGTATTCTGACCCCTTTCTATCAGAACCAGCATTAACTTCTTCAGCAATTTGAGCAACAGTAGCTCGTCTGTTGGATCGGATCACACGGGCCAGTCTTCTCTCCCCACATGCATCAATGAGCCTTGACCTCCCATGAACCTGTCTCCGGTTCACCACTGTTCCTTCTTTGGACCACTTTTGATAGACACTGACCACTGCAGACTGGGAACACCCCACAAGAGCTGCAGTTTTGGAGATGCTCTGATCCAGTGGTCTAGCCATCACAATTACGCTTGTCCATCCTGCTTCTAACATCAACTTTGAGGACAAAATGTTCTCTTGCTGCCTAATATATCCCACCCACTAACAGGTGCCATGATGAGGAGATCATCAGTCTTATTCACTTCATCTCTCAGTGGTCATAATGTTATGCCTGATCAGTATAAACGGATAAAAAGTCTGCTTTGATGTAAAAGGAATAAAACACTTAGGAACGTGCTTTGGAGAAAATAAGTACAATTCATGCCACTACACCATTGTTGATTATTTTCCTATAGCAGCACATCAAATGTAACAGTGTGATGTGTATAAATTATGTAGTGAACTGTTTACTTTAGACAGCAGCAGATTTGTGAAAAACAGACTCTGCCATTGTTCAGAGAAGTAACACTAGAGGGCAGTGCAGGACACCTGACCAGATCTTTGTACTCTTTCTGTGCGCTAACAACAAGGAAATCTTTACACACGAGCCTACATATTCACGCACGTTGAATATAATACAGAAAAACAGATTTATTGTTAAAATGAGAATTTAGAAGAATGCAATTTTTTTGTCGTTCCACAGTGTACAACGTGGGGCGCTAAAAATGTTTAAATGTTATCTGTATTTATTTTTTTCCATGGTACTGTGATGGATACATTCATTGAAGTTCTAATTTAATTTCCTCAGGCATAAAAACAGGGGGAAGCTGAGTGACCTGGTGGCTGAGCACCTGGATCACCTGCACTACCTGAACGACATCCTCATCATCAATTGCGAGTTCCTGAATGACGTTCTGACCGACCACCTGCTGAACCGCCTCTTCCTGCCTCTCTACGTCTACTCACTGGTCAGTCAGGAGCAGGTGAGCTCAGCCTAGATGGCTGATCTGGAATTACCTATTAATATGGCAGCATGGAAACTTCTACACTGAATCCCTTTCTGATGCCACTGACTAATCAATCTTAAATACGTGTTTCTGATTGTTTTGTGGTTGTCAGTACTGATATCTGAAACCTGTAACGTGTGAAGTCGGAACTTTTTGTGTAAGCTGTAATGGTAGTAAGAAAACACTGTGTGGTGTTCTGTTACAGGAAAGTAATCAACAACAAGGTGGTGTGGTGAAGATTTTTCCCCCGGCTATAACAGAACATACTGAAGTTTTTTATTCTAGCACAGTGCTAAGAATTTATTATTTTTTGAGTTAACAAATAGCATGCCTTTATTTATGGCTGAATTTATGGTTCCATTTAATGTTTTGGAACATCAGCAGAACAAGTCGCTTCCAGCGTAACTGCTATAAATATTATTTTTTCCACAATCTTTTCTGTATTTTGAAGTTAGTAAGCCAAAAAACAAATACCACAGAAGCATAAACTCTTCTCTCCCGATGCTGAAAATCTTTTTATGTATTTATTTATTTAAGTTCACACTGTACAAGGCCCTGTGAGCTGTAGAAACTACAATGTATTATGATTTGCCTCTGCTGTTGTAAAAATTCCTCAACATCAGGATCCAGAATTGAAGAGCTCCTGAAGCAGATGTGCCAAATAAACCGAATGTTTGTTTAATTTAATGATGATTAACTGAGACGTTTCACACGAACGGTGTGATGTCATTCCACAGACTAACGAGGAAAAGACAGCAGTGTGATGTGCTTCATAACATGCTAAAAAAAAATCAGTTTAATGTTACTGACTGTTTTTTAGGGGTTAGCTTGTTATTTGTTATCTATCTGTCTGTTTGTCTATCTATCTATCTATCTATCTATCTATCTATCTATCTATCTATCTATCTATCTATCTATCTATCTGTCTGTCTATTTGTCTGTCTATTTGTCTGTCTGTCTGTCTGTCTGTCTCTAATCATCTGTCTGTCTCTAATCATCTGTCTGTCTGTCTCTAATCATCTGTCTGTCTGTCTGTCTCTAATCATCTGTCTGTCTGTCTGTCTCTAATCATCTGTCTGTCTGTCTGTCTGTCTGTCTGTCTCTAATCATCTGTCTGTCTGTCTCTAATCATCTGTCTGTCTGTCTCTAATCATCTGTCTGTCTGTCTGTCTCTAATCATCTGTCTGTCTGTCTGTCTCTAATCATCTGTCTGTCTGTCTGTCTGTCTATCTGTCTGTCTGTCTATCTGTTTGTCTGTCTGTCTATTTGTCTGTCTGTCTATCTGTTTGTCTGTCTGTCTATTTGTCTGTCTGTCTCTATCCATCTGTCTGTCTATTTGTCTATCTATCTGTCTGTCTATCTATCTGTCTGTCTGTCTATTTGTCTATCTATCTATCTGTCTGTCTGTCTATTTGTCTTTCTGTCTGTCTGTCTGTCTGTCTGTCTCTTTCTATTTATCTGTCTGTCTGTGTCTATCTATCTATCTATCTATCTATCTATCTATCTATCTATCTATCTATCTATCTATCTATCTATCTATCTATCTATCTATCTATCTGTCTTTGTCTGTCTATCTCTCTGTTTATCTATCTATCTGTCTGTCTATCTATCCATGTATCCATGTATCTATCTATCTATCTATCTGTCTGTCTGTCTGTCTGTCTGTCTGTCTGTCTATCTATCTATCTTTCTATCTATCTATGTCTGTCTATCTGTCTATCTGTCTATCTGTCTATCTGTCTGTCTGTCTGTCTGTCTGTCTATCTCTCTGTTTATCTAGCTATCTATCTAGCTGTCTGTCTGTGTATCTGTCTATTTATCGTTATAGTTATAGTAATAGTGTATTTATAGTTACCTCTGTGACATTAAAGCCTAAAGTGGTGTTATTTATCATTAACACTTTGTCACCAGTGTATTTGTGACATCTCTCTAGCAGGAAGAACACATTATCTGCTTTACTTTGTAAATGCTCATACTGTGTATTACATAACTAGACTTGAGACATGAGTAACAATCACATAATTAAATGTCAGGTTGTGCAATAGACATTCACATTGTGATGCACCGTAACACAAGATTGTCATCGTGATGAACTGTACCTAGAATTTCTCATACGTAGGGTACAGATACGACACTAGCTCATGAACCCTCACCTAGATCCTCTGCTACATTATGGCTCTCTGTGTATTCTTATAACAACACATTTTATAAAGTGTTTATAATATAATCATGTTATACTTGATAGTCACGCTTTAATCGTGTATTTGTATATTATAAGACTTTACACAGAATAGATCATGTGTGTATGGTGTTGTGTGTAATATATAACATGTTTATTAATGCACTAAACATGAGGCACAACTACAGGATTTATAGGCCGTGTTATAGACTATATATGCTTATATCTTATGCAGGTTCTGAATAATCCCACATCTCCCTTTCCTCTGAAGCTCAGCACTTTTAGCTGATTCACACAGATGTGGTCTTATCTTTTTTTGCACTTGTTCATTTTTATTGAAAAGAAAAAAAAAAACATGAGTAATTCTCTGTCGGAGGCAAAACCATGTGCCATGTAGATCTAATCTGGGGTCAGAAGGTGCTGAGTAATTTTCTACAAAAGCATCTGAAGAAAACATTGCAGAATTGCAGGTTAACGTGCAATCATTTCTGGAGTAACACTTCAGTCATTGTAGTGAGTGTGTGTGTATTCATGTGTGTGCTATGATTTGTTTAGCTGTGTCTGATTTAAAAATCTTAGTAATCAGTTTATAAAGTTTTGGTTTTTTTACGTTTTTTATTTAGAGTGAAGATCGCAAGATTAACCCTCAGGTGTCCCTCTACCTGCTGTCCCAGGTACCCCGAACTTTAACCCTTCTCTACTCTAGTCTTTAACATTAACACTCAGAAGATCCTTTCCTCAGAAATAGTCAAATAGAACCGTTTTCACATTTTGTTTTAAAAATAGTCTCAAAATTTTGTAAATTTCCTATTGGGATGAATAAAGTATCTATCTATCTATCTATCTATCTATCTATCTATCTATCTAAAAAACGTTTGACTGGTTGTAAGACACATCACTCCCTTTATATAATTTATTTGTTTTTTTATTTATTTGTTTTGTTTAATATATTAACCTACTTGCAGTTTATGCATTTTTTTAATTACTTTTGTTAAATTAATGCTTAATATCCACGTCTGTTAGAAAGTTTCAGCTGTCTGCAAGGTCTTGGTGCTATAAATGAAAGCGTTTGGACTCGTATAAAAAATTCTGTTAGCCAAAATTAATATTGATATAACACACAAAAAATATAAAAATAGCATCTTAAAGAGATTATTGTTAATAGAAATAATACGTTAATAATAAGAACTGAGTGTGTGTGTGCACCTGCGTTCTTCTGCTCCTCAGGTGTTCCTCATCATACACTACCAGCCCCTGGTGAACGCTCTGGCAGACGTTATACTGAACGGAGACCTGTCTGTGTTCATGCCCCAGACAGAACAGAACACACACAAGAGCTCAGTGAGTCTCTCTCTCTCTCTCTCTCTCTCTCACACACACACACACACACACACACACATATAGCTTACACACTCATATAGCACACACTCTCAGATGCAATATGTTAACATAGTCGCACATACACACAAACAAATGCACCTACAGCATGTATACGCACACAAGATCTCAGTGAGTCACACATACATACAGTAACACACACACACACACACACACAGCATGTATAAATACACCCATGTTCTCAGTGAGTTCTACATACATCCATACATACAGTCCAGAATAATCCAGAAAAAAATATGATACGATACAGATGTTATAAATTGAGTTGCATTTAAAATAATTATTTGATCTCCATGCAAAACCTGACTTAGAACTTGGTGGAGAAACCCTTGTTTGCAAGCACAGAGGTAAGACGTTTCTTAGATTTGCACACATCTCAGGATGGATGTTGGTCCACTCTTCTTTACAGATCTGATCCTTACAGATAAGGTCTTTACTAGTGCCTTGTTACCTTGGTGGTATGTTTTGGGTCATTGTCATGCTGGTAGACCCATCCACTGCTCATCGTCAGTGTTCTGGCTGAGGGAAAGAGGTTCTCATCTAAGATTTTACAATACGTGGCCCAGTCCATTAGCCCCTCAATGCAGCAAAGATGGCCTGTACCTTTAACCGTTACGTTTCCACCTCCATGCTCTACTGTAGAGGTGGTGTTCTTAGTGTCATAGTCCGCATTTTTCTTCCTCCAAACATGGCGAGAAAAGTTGATGCCAAAGAGCTCAATTTTGGTCTCATCTGACCACAGCACTGTCTCCCAATCCTTTTCTGAATCATTTAGATGTCCTTTAGCAAACTTCAAACGCTCCTGTACATTTGCCTTCTTGAGGAGGGGACCTTGTGGGTGCTGCAGGATTTTAATCCATGGTGGCGTATTGTGTTACTAATGGTTTGTCTGGTGACTGTGGTCCCAACTGCATTGAGATCATTCATAAGCTCCTCCGGTGTAGTTCTGGGCTGATCCCTCACTTTTCACATGATCATCCTTACCCCATGAGGTGAAATCTTGCATGGAGCTCCAGACCGACTCGGTGGTTATTTTCGTATTTCTTCCATTTGCGAAAAATCAGTCGTCTTCTTCTCACCCAGCTACTTGCTGATGGTCTTGTAGCCCAGTCCAGCCTTGTGCAGGTCTACCATCTTGTCCCTGACGTTCTTTGACAGCTCTTTGCTCTTGCCCATGGTTGTGGTGAGGTTTGATTAGAAGATAGAGGTTCTGTGGACAGGTGTCTTTTATAAATGTAACGAGTTGTCGTTCTTAAATTGACAGGACTAATCTGTGTCTAATTTCATTGTGAGTTGGCAAACCTCATAGGTTTCAGCAAGGGATCAAATACTGATTTTCCCCATTGTATACACTTTACTGTGTCACTGTGTTTGTGTGTGTATATATGTTAATGAATATGCACACACACACACTCAGCTAAATCACACACACACACACGTATACAGTTTTTATATGTGCATATAAACACAAACGCGGCAAATTGCTTTGAAGAGATGCTCCATGTATGTGTTCCTTTAAGTAGCATGCTGACACGATTACTTATATGGCTTAGTACACTAACACCAGTCCATCACACACACACACACACACACGCACACACAGTGGAAGAAAGAGCCCTATTATAGAGTCCCTCAGGAGTCATTTAACACTGGTAGTAATTTAACACTGATGAAGTGCTTGTGCCGGCTGAGTTCTTCGGATTGTTTCTGCTTCTGCTGAATGGATCTTTTTCTTTTTTTCTTTCTTTTTTACAGTTAGTCACACCTCCAGGTATTTGTGGTAGAGGTTATTAAATTTTTTGTCATATTGTCATTAAGTGTGCACCCACGACCCACATTTCCCTGCAGTAAATGGAGGGAAAATATGATATCAGTCTCGGAATGTGTCAGCACCTTAAACCACGCACAATGTATAATCACTAACGTCTAATTACTCTGGACTCGCTCATGTCTACTTATTTAATGTTAGTGATCAGCTTAGCTCAAGTTTCTATCACACATCCATATCACAGTCTTAGGACACCTTAGAAACCATGTGATTTGAGATATTATCCTTTGTTAGATTTGCTGATTAAAGTGCTCAGGACTGATGGCATAAAAAAGACAGGAACATGACCAATTCCAGCGTTCCAGGTGTAAAGAGAGTATGGAAAAGCAACAGCAAAATAATCTAATGTATAGCACAATAATAAAATCTGTGTACTCGGGAAGTGGCATTCAGGAGAACTAAGAAGGATGTTTTATTTTTAAGTGATTCTACATCCATTAAAAAATATGAAAATAATGATAATAGCACCCTTTTTATATAATTCTTTAACAAATCGCCTGCCACATGGCCAATATTTTCATTGCTCGAGGTGTTTGAAGGGATCTGCATGCTGATTGATGCAGAATCATCAGCACTTTGTTAAAAAACTGTTTCATCTTTTTAGGTTATGTTTTCTTTGGACACTTTGGGCCCCATAACACCGATCTATCATCATGTAAATACCCGAGTCTATTGGAGTACCGTTTCTGACTGCGCACCTCAGTTCATGACCACAATTTACCTTCTTCTGACTACTTCCTAGACCAGTATCCAGTTCAGCACCTTTGGGATGCGGTAGAAAGAGAGATTCACAGCATGAAAGCTGAATCTGAAGGATCAGCAGGATTACTGTTGTGTGTGTGTGTGTGTGTGTGTGTTTTGTTTAATTAGCTAAATCTATCCCTAATA
The DNA here is from genome assembly GCF_019097595.1 of Hemibagrus wyckioides. Taxonomy (NCBI): domain Eukaryota; kingdom Metazoa; phylum Chordata; class Actinopteri; order Siluriformes; family Bagridae; genus Hemibagrus; species Hemibagrus wyckioides. Next base: position 24,336,212 of record NC_080711.1, read on the forward strand.
GTAATCCATCACGTTCAAGTGCCACGTGGAAGAAACTCACCGCTGCTTCCAGACAGCAGGAAATGAAATCAGGCTTGTGGCTTTGTGTGAGCTTTTGTTATTCTCCAGAGCGCATTTACATTGAGGTAACACGAAGCTGCTCTGATACCGTCGGCTGTTTTTTGTATCTTGCCTCACCAAACTGCATGTAGGAGGCTTTGAAAGTGGTCATGTGGTGCCGTCCCAAAGTGCACGGGTTGTGTTTTTCATGCATATGCAGCTATGCAAATCGTGCAGTCGAGCTGTCCCAGATGTTTCATGTAGGCTGAAGACTCTCTAGCAGAATTTAAATTGTCTGTTTATTTGTATGAAGTGGAATTTTTCTGCAAACCTGCATTGTTTATTTCAAGCAGGTGCAGTATTCAAAATACTTAGCTTATTGCCTGGTGTTAGACTGTCATGCTTCGTGCTGTATGTAGATTTTTCTTAGGCGTGCAAGCTAACTGAGAAAATGTTCATCATCGTTACTACTGCACTTCATTTTGAAATCTTCACCATTTTACCAATAAAATAGTTGCACTTTATTTTCACTTCGCCTCTTATAAACTTTAACGTTCATTGTTTTAAAATGTTCCTGCATCACAGGAATATAACCAACGAGGTGTGATGAAGCAGAGTAACTGATCTTCCTGAAAGTGTTTTATTTCTCTTAAACTGTTGTGTGTATTATATATTGTGACAATGATTACACTTTTTTATCTATTAAATGATGACACCTTGGACTTTTTTCCTCCGCTTATTCTTATATTAATGTTGTGAAAGGAGTTAGTTCCTGTATTCACTTACGATTATAGCAGCTGTAAACAATCCTTCCCTCACCAGCTTCTCTTTTTTCCCCTCTCCTCTCTCTCTCTCTCTTTTGAGCTTAAGACTTGTTGTGTTTCCGAGAAACGACAGATATCGGACCTGAAGTGTTTGAACTCCTTCTTTATTATATATGTAAGGCTTTGAACCCACTGTATAACCTTTTTGTGGGCAGGTTTAAAAAAATACTCCAGAATAGGAAATGTGTACCACTGAGAAATGATTGTGAGAATAATTAAAAAAAGAAGAAAAAAAATTAAGAAATTGTTTACTGATGTAAAGGATGACGTGTTTACTTTTGTTTTGTTTTTATTTTTAACTGGGTAAACTGTAGTAAATTATAAAGAAAGGCACCGCAGTGAATGTGTATTCATGGTCTGTCTCATGTGTGTTTGTATGCAATTGTGTCATGGGCTTGTGTCACTTGGGCAAGCTTCATCCTGCTGGTTAAAACAGGAGTGAAAGGAACTGGGGTTTCTCAGAAACCACCTCATTTCTGGGCTGCTTCAGAGACACTGTGATCAGAAACCTCTTCCCTTTTCCTGTCTCACCGCCTCAACCGCAGCAGCCTCTGCCGCGCACTGCTCTCTGCCTACCAGGAACCCGTGAGTGCGCCCCAGTTCCTCAACACCCTCGAGAAAAATCTGAAGAATAATAATAATCATATTAATAATAATAATAATAATAATAATAAAGCAGATGTGTGTTTGACACTCGAGGAGTCAGGATTGGGGGAAATAGGAAAAAAAAGCTTTCTTGCTGATTCTAAAAGTCAAATGGAAACGTGTTTACAATTAGCCTCGTCATTTTTCAGCACACGCCAACATGCTTGTGATTTACTGTCTGTTTTAGGGCGGAGCTTATTTCAGGCAGCTTTATTTCAGGCAGCTGAGTCATACATGATTTAAGGTTGTGAGAATGTTTTGGGATTAATCCGTTGCCAAAAATAAGAGCAATGTGTGGAAAGTGCTTCTTTTCCCCGTAACTCCAATCATGTCCAATTGTCCAATCCAATCTTTCACAGATCGCTGTGTTGTTAATCGAGTAAGTCTCTCAGTAATTACATTTTATTTATTTATTAAGGAGTTTTGTGATGATGTCAGAAAATGTCCAGCTTTCACACTGACTGTTCTGAAGCGCTGGCACTAGTGACTCCTTCCATCCTTCAGTGTTGAATAACCCTACAAGTAAACCTCACCACCTCATTATCTCTCCATCATTATATATATTGCAGATAAGCTCTTCTATAGAACGAGGATGAGCCTCTAACGTCCATGCTTCTGTTATTGGAATCTAATCAACACCTTCTGACCAATTAGAATCCCGAAATAGACGTGAGATCTGAACTTGTGAAATCAGGCTGTTGATTTCAGTTCTGCTTGTTAGTTAAGAGAAGCAGCTGCTGAGGAAATGTGTGCATGCATGTTCATGTGTGTGTGTGTGTGTGTGAGAGAGAGAGTTGGAAGCATTCAAGCTTTTTTTTTTCTTTGTCGCTCTGCCTTTTGCTCAGATCTCAGCAGCTGAATGCAGCATAGCACCTCTAACCTACTTTGCCTTTCCCATAAGAAGAAGCAGATGCTTCTGTCTGCCCAGCAATCACACACACACACACACATCATGTGACTATCAGTACCCGTGATGCTTTGTAAAGTTCTGTACACCAGAATTTTTATTAATCATCACTTTAAGATAAACACAGGAAGCATGACTTTTTAACAAGTGTGTCTGCTTCGTTTTTTAACCCTGTACACACAATCCGGCGCTACAGCTAACAGCTCTCGCATATCTTCTGTCCACGAGTCTCACACCTGCTGCCTGGTTTGCTGGAAATGTGCTTATAGCCCCCTGACGTCACACCCCTTACTAGTTTCTAGAATAGATTGGTTCAGTCTCGGGTTATAGTTTTAGTTTGACTTTCCTTCATGAAACGAGAAGGTGATGTGGTCTGTCTCACAGACTTCTAGCAACTACGCTGCAAGTCTACATCAGATTAGCACACCTACAGAAGCCTTTTTTAATTTTCTTTTTATTTATCAGTCACCATCGTACTGAAAAATCAGTCCTTCATCGCTATTAGGCATGCTTAAGACAAACTGCCGTGACGTCAAAAGATAAAAAGAAGTTTAAAAACAAAAGTGAACCCTTGCTGTGGTGTAAATGGTATAAAAAAAAAAAAAGGGGAAAAAAAGATCAGAAAAGTTTCATCGAGACAAGAGATCAGCACATACCCCTCCGTGGGTGTGATCTCACTTCCTTAGCCAGTGCATATCTTCTTAAAAATCTCTCTTGCTGGTAAATAGCTTTGCCACCTGTAAAGGAGCAGAGCATTAGATGTGTGACCGCATTCGAGCCACAGGTAGCTGTTATGAGTGAAGTGTTGCACTGTTCCATTTCCACCGTGTCATCATGACCCATAAGCTTGCTGCCTTTGGTTACCGAGCTCAAACACCTCAAACAACACTAACGGCTGCAACCACAAGCTGATTTTTATTTATTTACTTACCTTTACCTTTTCTTTTTATTGTTAAAATACAGGTAGATATAAATTTAACACAGTTTTAAACAGGATGCGGACTTTTTACCCGAGTGGTTGGTGGAGTGGTCAGTGTTTCATTTTTCTCTAACAGCAGTTCTGACATTAGTGCATCTCATGCATGCTTTACATTGTGTTAATATAGTCAGTCTAGCAAATAAAATACGTGAGGAGTATGGAAGGAGTCTCCAGGGTATATATATGTATATATGTGTGTGTGATATGTATATATACATATATACACACACACACACACACACTTCCAAGTGAACTCTGTCGGAAAAGTGATTTGACTCAGAACTCACCTCTGTGTGTGTGTGTGTGTGTGTGTGTGTGTATATATGTATATATATTTCCTGGCAAAGATTTGGAGTTTGCATGCATACAGGTGTGTGAATTCTGCTTTTTACCCCAGCGTGGAAAATCTTTTCTATTGCACCACCACAGCAATGCTCAAACTTTTGTCACGGGTCCCCGTGCACTTTTATTTCTCTCACCATTTCACCGGTGACTTCCTTTTCCTGTGAAGGCTTTTGAAGTGTTCTGCGAACAGCCAGACCCCACGAAGTCCCGTGGGGGCTGCTGCGTCTGCCCCCTCGTCTCAGAAGGACTGTCAGATTTTCAGGGTGTTGTGAGGCGGGGTCGTTCTCCATCACCGCTCCATGCCCTGATCCTCATCCCCATCTGCTTCCTGTTTTCAGATCACACGCGTGCGTGTTTCTGAGAAGCCAGTAGCTGGGTTCCTAGTACCGGCCCTTCATGTGGCATTGCGCTTATCAGGGCTGCCACTGTCATTTACAGTGCGGTTTACAGAATTTCGGTTTCAAACACTGTTTTTTCAGGTCCTCGGCCTATTTCAGTGGACCGTTTTTCTTTTTTTTTTTTTCTTTTTGCACTCTGCCTTCTCTCTCTCTCTCTCTCTCTCTCTGTGTTTGTGTGTGTGTTTGTCAGGAAGAAAACAAAGGAAGTGTGTACACGATAAAGATCTTACCTTGATTTTTTTATGTGTCTTTGCAGAAACAATAAGAATTAGACATGATGTGAACCAGCGTCCAGTACGATTTTTCATGGTGTGATTGAGGTCATTGCAGAATGTGTGTTTTGTTTCATGTTGTGCTAGAGATTTATTATTACACAGGGAACAGTCCACACACTCGGTCTGTACAGGATCAAAGGAATTATTTTTGCACATTTTGTGCTTTCATCTCCCTTTATGATGTGCCTTTATGAAGTCGTGTGTTCAGGCAGTCCTGTTTTATTCTGCTGTTTGTTGTTGTTGTTGTTTTAAATATATGATGTTACTTTAAAGTACATTGATCTTAAATTCCATTTTTGTCCCATGAGCCACACAACAGCACTTGATAAGTGCTTGACCAGTGGGTTTTACAGGCATTTAGCCTTCACTCATTTCAGTCTGTACCCTGACTCAAACTGAAGGTTTTTTTTTTATTTGTATGTTGAATTGTCTGTCATTGAACTGTACTTTGTGTATTTTGACGTGTTTTCAGACAGACATGTTTTCTGTTTTGTTTTTCTTTATCCAGTCCAGTGCTGCAGTGCGACGCTTCACCAAGCCACCAGAGAGTCTGGAGCGCTCGCTGGAGATGAGTCGGCATCGAGGCAGGAAGAAGGCACAGAAGCGACCCAACTACAAGAACGTGGGCGAAGAGGATGAGGAGGAGAGGGGAACCGAGGAAGGCCCTGACGAGGAGAAGGAGAAGGCTAAAGGTACAGAGGCTAGCTCAAAGGCCAGCAGGACAAGTGGGGACACGGAAGGTGAGTGGCCCCGGATGAATGTCCCACTATCACTGACTGACCCTCTGTTCTCCAGAGCGCCCCCTACAGCTCTCTGAATTGGCCTCGGAGTTACGCTAACACATCTGAGTCTCTGCAACTTCACACGTTCACCTTAACCCAAGTTGAAGCCTTTACACTTTACACCTATCTGAGGTCACTATTTAGGTAACTTCTTAGATCTTCACGAACATTTAGGACCCCTCCAAATTTTCATATTTGTTTTGCTCAGGACTTCCTCCATTTTGGACCGTTTTATTTTTCCTTAATTACTGTTTGCAGACATTTCATTGGCCGTCGTTAAGATTTAAGTCAGATTTTGAGTTTGTCGAGTTTAGATGTTTGCTTGTTGAACCTGAAATCAGAATGTAAAGCCGCTTTACTGATGCCACTGTTACACATATGAATTGCAGAACCTTCTGCAGAAGCTCCTCCTGCTTTAATTCACCCTAACAAGGGTATAACACGATGGGCAGTGGACTACATGTCCACTATCTATATGAAAAAGCAGCAGAAAGTGGCTGAATAAGGTTTTTTTTTTTTTTAAAAAGTTAGTTTACATGAATATTACCAAACACTTCTTACTTACTAATGTGTGACAAGTCGCTTGTGTACTTTTGTCTCTTGAGGGAGTGGCACAATGGTACTTTTGTCACTTGTGGGCGTGTCCTGTGTAACAGTGTAAGCTTAATATATCACTCTTTTTTTTCCTTTTTTTTAACACAAATTAAATAACTCACTATTCAGTGTGAAAAACACGTTAACCTTGTTCGCATTTTAGATCAGTAAAGGGCCACACTGATCTCGCCATGATTTATTTTTTTCTTTTTTTTGCCTCTATATTTCCTGTAACAGGATATGATTAAAAGAAAACATGCTTATAAATTTTCCTGCCGTTAATTATTAGAACTGAGAAGTACTGACTCAGCACTGCTGCTATTCAGAAATTATAATGGGAATAAAAGTTGTGTAATCTCCATCCTGTTCACTCAAATAGTTTGCTTAGACCATCAGAATAACCAAATTCAGAAATGTTTTAAAATTAAACGTTCCTCCTAATTCACCGTGACCTTTTTTACGTCACACACAAGTGTGTGCTGCACTTTGCTTTCCCAGACTTTATAGATTTCTCAGTTCCACTAAATTTCCCAGTAAGAAACATGTTTTTGATTTTCACTGGAACTCTTCAGAATTGTGTCCAAACAGAGTCAGTTCCCATAGCTCTCCTGCACCAGTATGCTCCATCCTGTCCATGTGCCAGTGGTCCACATTCATTCTGTGCTGTCCACCTCATCGTCATGCTCATGATGTCTTGATAACATTCTGAGAACTGTGTGTGTGTGTGTGTGTGTATATATATATATATATAATGTGTATATGTGTGTGTGAGAGAGAGAGCAGAGTATTTAGATAAAGAAATCTTCCAGCTGAAAACACCAACATACTGGTTTCTTCTGTGTTGGATAGTAAGTCAATTTAAGAGACATTTTAAATAATAGTTAGAAGGTCATGTTTGAAAAAAGGTTTGTGGTTGACGTAGTGGGCACTCTGACCTGTTGATAAACAATATTTTAAGGTGAGGCTGTTGAAGATGTCTAGACTGTCTATGTCTGTGGTTTGTACTGTGGGAGTTGTGCAGAAATAACACCGTAGTGAAGCAGCACCAAAGTTTCATAATGACATGTCCATCTCTGTCCTGCTGCGTGAACTTTACTGGGTTGTTATCTGTTGTTTTTTTCAGTAGTGATGTACATTCAGCTAGTAAACAAAAATCCGGAGTGACGTTTTCTGCAGTGTGGTGTGATTAGCCTGTTTATTCGTGTGTGTGTGTGTGTTTGTGTGCACAGAGATTGAGATGGTGGTGATGGAGAAGTGCAAAATCTCAGACGTATCCACACTCACGGAGCAGAACATCACGGACGAGGAGAAAACCGCCGCAGCTGCTGCAGGAATGGAGGGACAGAGGAGCAGGTGCTCCATGTTAATAGTGAATGTTCACGAGCCTGAGGGACAGAGCCTGAGTGGACCTGTAGCTGTGGCACACACAAACAACTTTGTGTTTTTATAAATGAATCAATGGCTAAACATGAGCTAAGAAATTTGTTAGGATGTATAAATGAGTTTGTAGGTTTATAAATATCATCCTGCCCCTTCCCAGACATTCTTATCACAGTGATTAAATAACTTGGCTTGCTGAATCCCAAATCATTTCCTGTCTACTGTACTGTATGTGCTCAGTACTGACAGAGCAGCATATCAGTGTTGTTCTATTGACTTCCAGTCATCATGCCAGTGTTTTTTTTTTGTTTTTTTTTGTTTTTTTTTAATGTTATGGTCAGAAACATCATCACAGGAGTCACACAGATTTTTAATTACCTGGGTCTTGATTAGACCTGGATCTGTCTTGTTAAACAGTCTCATTGTTTATTTATTTGTTTATTTTTTTAGAAATTAGTTCTGTCTCAAGAGTGATGTTAGACAGATGGTCGAGTTTCTCATCTACATTCTTACATTCGGTTGAATTATAAGCTGATAAGAGAAAGTTCTGGATAAGGTTCAGATATTTGGATGATTTTTGTGTCTGATGGGAAGAATATGTGAATGTGTGTGTGTGTGTGTGTGTGTGTGTGAGGCAGGCCCTTCTTGGACATGGTGTACAATGCTCTTGACTGTGAGAAGGAAGACTACCATGCCCTTTTTGTTCTCTGCCTCCTCTTCGCCATGTCTCACAGCAAAGGTAGACACACACACACACACAATACATACAAGGGTCAGTCATAACATTATGAGCAGTGCCAGGTGAAGTGAATAAGACTGAGTATCTCCTCATCATGGCTCCTGTTAGTGGGGGGGATATATTAGGCAGCAAGTCAACATTTTGTCCTCAAAGTTGATGTTAGAAGCAGGAAAAATGGACAAGTGTAAGGATTTGAGAGAGTTTGACAAAGGGCCAAATTGTGATGGCTAGACCACTGGATCAGAGCATCTCCAAAACTGCAGCTCTTGTGGGGTGTTCCCGGTCTGCAGTGGTCAGTATCTATCAAAAGTGGTCCAAGGAAGGAACAGTGGTGAACCGGAGACAGGGTCATGGGAGGTCAAGGCTCATTGATGCACGTGGGGAGCGATTAGAAGGCTGGCCCGTGTGATCCGATCCAACAGACGAGCTACTGTTGATCAAACTGCTGAAGAAGTTAATGCTGGTTCTGATAGAAAGGGGTCAGAATACACAGTGCAGGACGGGTCAGGATTGTTTTGGCAGCCAAAGGTAGGCAGGTAGTCATAATGTTATGCCTGTGTATATATTATATTATATTATTATCATTATTTCTTTGAATAGTTTGCGCCTAATCTGCAGCATGTTTTTCCTGTCATTTTCACTTAACATTTAATTTCACTGTTTTAAATTGTCTTCATTTGTTATGAAACACTGTCTCATAACTCTGTAATAGAAATAATAGCATTAACATCATAATAATAAATATAAATATTATAATGTACATGCATTTAATGAAACATGAAACATCAACAATGGATTATGTGCCTTACCTTCATATAGTAAGGAACTCTTACTAACCTTTGACCTCCAGTGGAGCTGACCTGCCGCTGATAAGGATGGTTTCCGAGTTCCTATGATCAAATTATCTACAAAAATAAACTCCAGGATATAAAAACCACAGAGTGTGTAGGGCAGGGTTTGATTAAACTCGCATGATTGTGTCCTGCTGACATGTTACAACCTGGATCATCAAACAAGAGTGAACACTAATCATTTAAGCCAAATAATCAATCACTTCTTATATACACATTAACTGTCTAGAAAATGGCCTCAGAACATTTACACATCAAGTATGAGAGCGTTTATAAATATGCGTGCCTATACAAATTAGAAAACGGAAAACAAAAAAAAAAGCCTCTTTCTTGAATAAACATGAATTTTTACATTAGTAACCCTACCAGTAACCCTACTTGTCCTGACTTATACCTGTGTGTGTGTGTGTGTGTGTGTGCAAAACCCAGGTATAAACCCAGAGCTGCTGGAGAAGATCCAGCTGCCAGTTCCAGGTCAGGAGCGGAGCAGCTACAGTCATGTTCTTGTGGAGAGACTGATCAGAGTCATGAACCACGCTGCTCTCCCAGGTGCACACAAACCTACACACACACACACAACAAAGAAAGTTAATTTAACACATGAAGACATTTTGTATGTTAGATTTTAGATCATTACCAGAAGCTTGGAAAATGTATTTTTATTTTATTTAGTTATTTAAAAGTTAAAGCTAATAACACTTATAGTCACTTTAAAATAGAATAAACTGCCTTTAATAAAATGCTACAACAATGAACTATGTGGCTCTCTTATAGTAACGTACTTTCCCTAAGGCTTGTCCTTCACTGAATCTGAACCACTGCCTCTGCTCTTCAAGAAGAAAAAACTTTGAACTGGATTGATTAGTGATTTTTAACATGAATATTTTCTGCTTTGTCGCTGTTTCTATTTCTCATCTGTCAGACGGGAGGGTGCGTCTGGCCACCCTGGAGCTGAGCTGTCTTCTCCTGAAGCAGTCGGTGCTGTCCGGCTCTCGGTGCATCATCAAGGACGTCCATCTGGCCTGTCTGGAGGTAGGCATCCACCCCGAACCGCTCCTGCAGGAAGTGGCTGTCGGGTAACCTCAGGGCACGCTGCAGTACAGTTTCTGAACAGATCACTACACAGCCTGTGTGTGTTACATACACAACTAGAAAATGAGTCACTGAGTCTACTTTAAGGTAAAGCAGGAATTTTTCAACCTGAATTTCTTGATCCTGTAGGGAAAGTCCCCCTGATTTTAATGACTTCTTTTACTTTTACTTTTTACTGGTAAGAAAACGGGTGTTTACAGGAAGTTCATCATATTTCTTGCAAAAGTCTTATGCAGATGTAGTAAAGCACCTTTAATAATAGTGAAATTGAACATTTTCTCTCTTACAATAAAGAGCAGGGAATAAATTAGACAAAAATACTCTCAAGCAAAGGACTGAATTAATCTCTGTTTAAAATAATTACTTTGTATATTACAAAAGGTATGGATATGGGCAGTATATAAAATTAAATAAGATAAGACAAACCTTTATTCGTCCCACAGTGGGGAAATTTCCATGTTACAGCAGCAAGAAAAAATGTGCAAATATGAAGCAAATATATATCTATATATATATATATATATATATATATATATATAATATACACAGTGAGGGGAAAAAATGATTTGATCCTGCTGATTTTGTACGTTTGCCCACTGACAAAGAAATGATCAGTCTGTAATTTTAATGGTCGGTTTATCTGAACAGTGAGAGACAGAATAACAACAAAAAAATCCAGAAAAACACATTTCAAAAAAGTTCTACATTGATTTGCATTTTATTGAGTGAAATAAGTATTTCAGTCAAATATCATTCAGAAAGATTTCTGGCTCCCAGGTGTCTTTTATACAGGTAAGGAGCTGAGATTACAGTAGGAGCACTCTCGGGGAGTGCTCTTAATCTCAGCTCGTTACCTGTATGAAAGACACCTGTCCACAGAAGGAAGCAATCAATCAGATTCCAAACTCTCCATCATGGACAAGACCAAAGAGCTGTCCATGGATGTCAGGGACAAGATTGTAGACCTACACAAGGCTGGAATGAGCTACAAGACCATCGCCAAGCAGCTTGGTGAGAAGGTGACAACAGTTGGTGCGATTATTCCCAAATGGAAGAAACACAAAAGGACTGTCAATCTTCCTCGGTCTGGGGCTCCATGCAAGATCTCACCTCATGGAGTTTCAATGATCATGAGAACGGCGAGGAATCAGCCCAGAATTACACTGGAGGATTTTGTCAATGATCTCAAGGCAGCTGGGACCACAGTCACCAAGAAAACAATTGGTAACACACTATGCCGTGAAAGACTGAAATCCAGTAGCGCCCGCAAGGTCCCCCTGCTAAAGAAAGCACATGTACAGGACCATCTGAAGTTTGCCAGTGAACATCTGAATGATTCAGAGGAGAACTGGTGAAAGTGTTGTGGTCAAATGAGACCAAAATCCAGCTCTTTGGCTTTAACTCATCTCGCTGTGTTTGGAGGAGGAGGAGGAATGCTGCCTGTGACCCCAAGTACACCATCCTCCAGGTGACAGGACAACTGCACCGCATCAAAGGGACGATGGACGGGGCCATGTACCGTTAAATCTTGAGTGAGAACCTCCTTCCCTCAGCCAGGGCATTGAAAATGGGTCGTGGATGGATATTCCAGCCTGACAATGACCCAAAACACACGGCCAAGGCAACAAAGGAGTGGTTCAAAAAGAAGCACATTAAGGTCCTGTAGTGGCCTAGCCAGTCTCCAGACCTTAATCCCATAGAAAATCTGTGGAGGGAGCTGAAGGGTCAGCCACAAAACCTTAATGACCTGGAGAGGATCTGCAAAGAGGAGTGGGCCCAAATTCCTTGAGATGTGAGATGTGTGCAAACCTGGTGGCCAACTACAAGAAATGTCTGACGTCTGTGATTGCCAACAAGGGTTTGGCACCAAGTACTAAGTCATGTTTTGCAAAGGGGTCAAATACTTATTTCACTCAATAAAATGCAAATCAATGTAGAACTTTTTTGAAATGTGTTTTTCTGGATTTTTTTGTTGTTATTCTGTCTCTCACTGTTCAGATAAACCTACCATTAAAATTACAGACTGATCATTTCTTTATCAGTGGGCAAACGTACAAAATGAGCAGGGGATCAAATCATTTTTTCCCTCACTGTGTGTGTGTGTATATATATATATATCAAACAAACAATTGCAATAGGTTATAATCTTAAATTGTTATTGCACAAAATCTAAATGATTGTAATTGCACAGTGTATTATGTTGCACAGTGTGTATTATGGCGACTGGTTGACTGAGAGCAGCTCTGATTGTAAAGTCCAATAGCAGTAGGGAGAAAAGACCTTCTGTATTGCTCCTTCAGACATTTAGCATGGAACAGTCTGTCATTCAGAATGAATAAGCAATCTCAAAAGAAAGGATTTGGTGAGACGAGAAGCATGATCAATTTCCTGTAAGTTCCCAATTTCCTGCTAGGCAAAGTGAAAGTAAACAGAAATCCATCTAGAAGAATCCCATAGACAATCCAGTAATTCAGGTTTGTATACAAAAATAAGCTAACAAAGAGCTTTTGTTTATGTTAACGGGAATTGTAAAGCACATGTTGACCAAACACGTGAAAGCATGCATCATGCATTAGAGGAAAAGTACTAAGATAGTGTGATGAAGCACTGTTCCCACCCTGAAGTGGATTCTTTTTCTCATTTACTGTAATCAGAGTGACACATTATACTGTCACCCCATACTAATGAACCAAAAAAAAAAACAAATCTGCAAAATCATAAACTCCTCTGTCTGGAAAAACTTTGAAAAATTTACATTTCTGCCTCTGAAAGCTCTGGTAGTGGAGAGTACTTCCATAAACATTTAATAACCCCTTATAAAAAAATTCTTTTAAAGATTACATGCTTTATAAATAAATATATATTTATTAGTAATGACATATTAGAACAAGTGCAATAATATAAACCCTCACTGCTCTCAGAGCTGCTGTTATAGAAGAAAATATTCACCACTTTCTGACCAATCAGGATCCAGAATCCAGCAGTGCGGTGGGATAAATTTCACAATACCATTACTCTTTTTTTTTTTTTTTTTCCACTTCTCAGTTTACATTGCCAAGTTGTCTGCTTCCATTTCCTCAACAAAAGCTATGAAAGGCTGCCAGACATTATGAAATGTCCCAATAGACCCTCTGACTGTCTAATTTTAATAATAATAATTTTAATAATCCAACTTAAGATGACCCATGACTTCCCTTATCCAGTGGCTATGTGTTAGTGGAACATGGTCCTTCCATTTAAACAGTCATTTTAATGAGTCTCCTAGCCAAAAAGAGAACCGAAGGCCAGCATGCTAATTTCTCTTTTGTTGAGAAGGGTGTTTTCTGGGGCCATACCAAACAACGCAATAAAAGGGGATGGTTCTATTACCTCTTCAAATACCTCAGAAAAGCGTTGGACTTGTCCAGAACACGTGCAGCAGAGTGGTGGGAGCCTGCTTACATCGATCACACAGGGTCTGTGTCGGCCTTCATCTTAGAAAGTCTGACCTTAGACCAGTGCAGATGGTGAATAGTTTTGAATTGTATTACAGCATGTCTAAAGGCATATTGATGACGAGAAAATTCCCTGTATCATTTTGTGCCAAATGATGAATAGCCACACACACACACACACACACACACATACATTTTACTTACACAAGTTCTGTTATCTTTTCCAGGGTGCGAGAGAAGAGAGTCTTCATCTTCTACGGCGATTTTACAAGGCAAGTGTTTTTGTTTTGTTTTTTGCCGAACATGCTTTCATTCTAGAAATAATAATAATAATAAAATGATTTTAAAAATATTTTGTTTTGTCAGTCACCTCGCCTGGACTTCTTGTATTTTTAGCAATAATAATAATATTTAATTCTACACGCCTCAGCACATCTCCTCAATGCAATTCTTTTGATTTCGGTTTGGATAACCCTGACAGATCGCTGTCCAAACATGTAAGATCAGCAGCGCCCATTCCTCGAAAAGACAACACACACTGCTCATAGGTGTGTGTTAGTCAGTATATATCACTATGTATATACACTATATTGCCAAAAGTATTCGCTCACCCATCCAAATAATCAGAATCAGGTGTTCCAATCACTTCCATGGCCACAGGTGTATAAAATCAAGCACCTAGGCATGCAGACTGTTTTTACAAACATTTGTGAAAGAATGGGTCGCTCTCAGGAGCTCAGTGAATTCCAGCGTGGAACTGTGATAGGATGCCACCTGTGCAACAAATCCAGTCGTGAAATTTCCTCGCTCCTAAATATTCCACAGTCAACTGTCAGCTGTATTATAAGAACGTGGAAGTGTTTGGGAACGACAGCAACTCAGCCACGAAGTGGTAGGCCACGTTAACTGACGGAGCGGGGTCAGCGGATGCTGAGGCGCATAGTGCGAAGAGGTCGCCAACTTTCTGCAGAGTCCATCGCTACAGACCTCCAAACTTCATGTGACCTTCAGATTATCTCAAGAACAGTGCGCAGAGAGCTTCATGGAATGGGTTTCCATGGCCGAGCAGCTGCATCCAAGCCATACATCACCAAGTGCAATGCAAAGCGTCGGATGCAGTGGTGTAAAGCACGCCGCCACTGGACTCTAGAGCAGTGGAGACGCGTTCTCTGGAGTGACGAATCGCGCTTCTCCATCTGGCAATCTGATGGACGAGTCTGGGTTTGGCGGTTGCCAGGAGAACGGTACTTGTCTGACTGCATTGTGCCAAGTGTAAAGTTTGGTGGAGGGGGGATTATGGTGTGGGGTTGTTTTTCAGGAGCTGGGCTTGGCCCCTTAGTTCCAGTGAAAGGAACTCTGAATGCTTCAGCATACCAAGACATTTTGGACAATTCCATGCTCCCAACTTTGTGGGAACAGTTTGGAGCTGGCCCCTTCCTCTTCCAACATGACTGTGCACCAGTGACCAAAGCAAGGTCCATAAAGACATGGATGACAGAGTCTGGTGTGGATGAACTTGACTGGCCTGCACAGAGTCCTGACCTCAACCCGATAGAACACCTTTGGGATGAATTAGAGCGGAGACTGAGAGCCAGGCCTTCTCGTCCAACATCAGTGTGTGACCTCACAAATGCGCTTCTGGAAGAATGGTCAAAAATTCCCATAAACACACTCCTAATCCTTGTGGACAGCCTTCCCAGAAGAGTTGAAGCTGTTATAGCTGCAAAGGGTGGACCGACGTCATATTGAACCCTATGGATTAGGAATGGGATGTCACTTAAGTTCATATGCGAGTCAAGGCAGGTGAGCGAATACTTTTGGCAATATAGTGTATATTTCACTTTCAGCTCATGGTTTCAAGTATCATGGTTTTATTAAGTTTATTAAGGGCCCCATGGTGGCAGTTTGGCAGTGCTGGGGCTTGAACCCCTATCTTCCAGTCAGCAACCTAAAGCCTTAACTGCTTGAGCTACCACTTCCCCAATTAATTCTGCTTTGCAGAACAGGTTTACTGAAATCTGGGTCTCGAAACAGTAATTGTAAACCAAAGTCCTTTTATAATCATCTCCAACTGATAGCTTGACCTTTTACTCTTTCACTTTCAGTGCATTTCATTCTCACAAAACTCATCTTTCAAGTGTGGATATACAAAGGAACTGTGAAGTTTTGTTGTTGTTGTTGTACTGGACATGTTTGTGCTCTCCATTATACAAAAACAATACAAAATATCTGTCTTAAGAATGCAAGCTGGCAGAGTGTAACAGAATATTGTGCCTGAAGCGATTCATGATGGTGTGATCCAAGAGCAAGCCCGGGCCATCCATTTTTAAACGTGTGCTGCTTTTCAGGGCACAAAGGATTTAAAAACGAAAGCATGTATTATGTGCTAGAACACACCCTGCTTACTATGAACACCTCCTTTAGACTTGCCTGAAAGTCTACTGCTGGCAGTAATTATACTTTTATATCTACAGCATTTTCCTCAATTACTGAAGACACTCCCTATTCCGCTGTTGAATGGATTCTGATTGGTCAGTAGGTGGTCAGTAGCATGGCTTCAAAACTGTACTGTAGGTTTATATTAATGTGATTGTCCTGTTATATTATTTCTAAGGTCATTTAGAGGTCTTGAATTGGCACTGTCAGTATTCAGTATTATTTTTTTAATGTGTTAAACAATACACATTGCCACAAGATATCTACACCGATCAGGCATAACATTATGACCACCTGCCTAATATTGTCTTGGTCCCCCTTTTGCTGCCTGAACAGCCCTGACCCGTCCTGCACTGTGTATTCCGAAAGCCATGCTGTTCTCTCTATCAGGAATTATCGGATCTTCTTGTGTTGCATTTTCTTTTTCAACAATCCTTGTTCTCTGGAACTGTGTTATTCCCGCCCTCAGGGTGAAGAGATCTTCCTGGATATGTTTGAAGATGAGTACAGGAGCATGACGGTGAGTCAGTTTTGTTTGTCGTATTTTAAAGCCAGTCACTCGTGACTGTGGGCTTCTGGTGTGTACATCTAAACTGCTACAAATAAAACATTTGATACCTGTTAACTGGACACAAACACTGTTTTCTTGAGACCCTTGTTTAGTCATGGATGTGTGCGTGTTTGTGTGTTTAGAGCAAGCCTCTTAATGTGGAGTATCTCATGATGGATGCGTCCATACTCCTGCCCCCGACTGGAACGCCACTGACCGGTATCGACTTCGTGAAGCGGCTTCCGTGCGGAGACGTGGAGAAAACACGTAGAGTGAGTGGGACGCCGGAAATCCACCTACAAATATCACATACTTTGCATATTTTACATTCTGTTCTAGATCATTTATTTTTAGTATGCAAAGCACGCACTGTCCGATTAGATTCAACACGAATTCCATATAATATTCTCTACAATTTTTTTAGGCACAGTCGTATTATATCACCGCAATAAGGATGTTTTTTTTTTTTTTACATCTGCTATGTTCAGATCACTGTTGAAAATTTTTGAAAAAATAATGTTTGTCGACAACGTTTAGAAAAATACATTTTTAATGAAATTGGATAATATATTTAAAAAGCTCATAGACTACAACTAAAAGGTTAAAAGGTATTGTGTTATAGTGTTCTATATATAGGGCATCAGTACACTGGCAAATCCAGTCCAGGAAGATTTTTAGACTGATGAGATTTCGTGTGCTTCACTGTCTTGTGATGTGAAAGAGGCGGAGCTTGTAGCAGATGATGGACAATGCCAGGACAGTAATAAAAAAAAATCATGGAAAATGAAAATGTGTTTATACTAAACATGGTCAGTTTCACACACACACAGTTTAATTTCACAGTTCTTGTGGGAAAAATGAGACATTCTCCATTTGCAGAAATCCCCGGAGATACCGCCGTGCCAGGTGTGATATCAGACATCTAATCTGCCTGCTCTTGTTTCTGTGATATTTCCTAGTAGTTTCCTTCTCGTACAGGATGAGACTGGGTGATTTATTAATTTTATTTATATTTATTTCTGTCCAGACTGTTGATATAACCTGAGGTCTCCAGACTTTAGTTGGAAATGTCATAACATATTAAATACTTCTCAACACAATCCCAGCTCAAGTTACAGGGTTTTTTGGCAATGTTATGCATAAACATGGCTCAGAAATCATCGTTGGATCTGGTGCTGATTTTGTTGCAAGCTAAAAAATTACTTTATACACTGATCAGCCATAACATTATGACCACCTGCCTAATATTGTGTTGGTCCCCCTTTTACTGCCAACACAGCCCTGACCCGTCGAGGCCTGGACTCCACTAGATCCCTGAAGGTATGCTGTTGGATCTGGCACCAAGATGCTAGCAGCAGATCCTTTAAGTCCTGTAAGTTGTGAGGTGAGGCCTCCATGGATGATTTTGTCCAGCACATCCCATAGATTTGGAGGAATTTGGAGGTCAGGTCAACACCTCAAACTGGTTGTAGTGGTCATCAAACCATTCCTGAACCATTTCTGCTTTGTGGCACGGTGCATTATCCTGCTGAAAGAGGCCACAGCCATCAGGGAATACCGTTTCCATGAAAGGGTGTACATGGTCTGGAACAATGCTTAGGTAGGTGGTACATGTCCAAGTAACATCCACATGGATGGCAGGACCCAAGGTTTCCCAGTAGAACATTGACCAAAGCAGGACACTGCCTCCACCAACTCGCCTTCTTCCCATAGTGCATCCTGGTGCCATGTTACCTAATGATGGTCATAATGTTATGCATGTTTGGTGTAAAGTACAGTAAAAAACTACTCTTTCTCTTTTCTAAAAATAACAGACTTTTTTCCTGACCTGACGTTTATACACTCAGTAATGCTAAATCTTCATTTGTTGAGGATTTGCTGTTTCTAAACCCATGATACAGCAGCTTGAACTTTTGGAACTTGGCACAAAGGGTAACTTTTGGGCCAAACCCCTCATCACATTTAAAATTATATAATATAATATAATATATAAATTATATTATATAATAATTCCCAGATCTTTACATTATTCAGGACTAATTTAACGGTCTTTAGAGTTTCAGGTACATATTTATTTTTTGTACAGAAGCCAATTAGCAGTCAGGAAGTTATGTGTATTGTGGTCTGGGGCAGTTAAATGTCACAGGAAATTTATTTTTGGGTTTAACAATACACATCACATTTGGTTATGCTCAGTCGATCTTTTTTCCGGAACGCTGTCCCGAATTTGTTTCGATATCTTTTGTTCTTTTTGATAATTTTTCTTTGGCCATGTTGGCTAAGGTTTATGCCCTGAAAAAGAAAAAAAATAATAGAGCCTGAGGAGGTGAATGAGCCCTTTGTCTGCAGTGAGTGTAGAAACCAGTCTGTTAAGCCCTGTTTATGTATTTATGTGTTATGAATTTTCTCTACGTTTCTCCACCCTGTCTTGTCATACAATTAACAAGGAAGGCATTCAGAGGTCACTTTCAACTCTTTATTTATTTGCGCTTGTGAATGAATTGATAAAAATAATTAAAGCTCTCTGAGCCTTCAGAGAGAGCTTTGAAGATTAAGATCTTAAAATTTTAATAGAAGCCATAATTCTGCATCTTGGTGATAAATCAAGATGTTGCTTATGAGAGCGGTGATGTTGAGGAAAATTTTACTCGAGATGTTGAAACCAAGAATCTGACATTAAACATTTCTTATAATGAAAAGGACTGGAAAATGTCAGACCGCACACGCCATAGGAATCATTTGGGTTCAGCACACCATGACTAATGTGCTTAGAACATTTCAGTGAGAATATGGCTTTGTCCACTGATGTATTGTAGATGGATTTGTGTTACGTTTCTGTTTTTTTTTTTTTCCTGTCTGCTTGCTAGAAGTGTCTTGTTTGCTGTGTTAGCAGCTCTCTGTTCTTAGGAAAACTAACAGAGACGTTTGGTAGGAATCCATCCTTTGGCTTTTATTTCTAGCTATTTATAAACACAAAGGTGAAAATGGGTCACTACACGCTGATTACAGAGAAAAAGGAGCAGCTTCAGGATAAACCTGTCTGGTATCTGAGAAACACAAGTACTAAACAAGCAATTAACGCTCAACGGTGAACAGCCCGGTCATCTCCTCCCCTGTGGTCTGAGCTAATTAATCCAGAGGCTCAGCAGCAGAGTGCAGCGTGTCCCTGAAAAGCTTCCAGAGAACTCCGGCTATAATTTAGTTCTGAGAATTGTAAGCTGCCGGAATTCCTGATGGGATTCATTATGTTCACTCTTGAAGGCTCTCACGTTATTGTGTCTCCACCTGCTTACAAAATTTGGCTTGGCTTGGCCCTTTACTTCCAAGGAAGCCATCAGGAAGGCTTTTAGTTTCTCCATAAAAATCCATCAGCATGCAGCTGAGAGAGCGTGTTCATCGTCAAGGCATGTCTATTTATAGAGCATGTTTAAGTCCTGTACAGGCATAAACTTTCAGCATAAACATACAGAATCCCCCCGAAGGAAAAGTAAACATAGGAATAGTAAGAAGCGGAGATTAGGACGAGGGGAGAAATGTGCTTCTAAGTGGAAAAAATGTACAGACTGTGAGAGAAAGTAAGCTATAATTACGTTCCGTAACACGTAACTGATTCAGAGCATGTCTGTCCTCTTCCACATACCTAAATTTCACAGACGCTCACAATTGGTTAGTGTTGCTGTGATGGACAGGGACAGAGCGTATGCCCCTCCCACCCTGAGAATGCGGTTTATTTTGCTCCTCAGATTCCCAGGTGGTTGCGTATTTATATCGAGATTTGATTTGATGATCTCTGGGTCACAGGGTAAATTCTTTTCTGTTGAGGCACTTAAGAGCTAACACTTATGCTTTATTTAACTGTTTTGTTTTCTCCCCTCCACAGGCCATCCGTGTGTTCTTCATGCTGCGGGCTCTGTCTCTGCAGCTGCAGGGGGAACCGGAGACACAGCTGCCTCTGACACGCCCCGAAGACCTCATCAAAACCGATGATGTCCTCGACCTCAGTGAGTCTCGCAGGCTTGTGACCTAGTTTGTTTACATTTTTCCAAATTTAGGTGCCAAATCAACAAGTCCACAGAGCAATTACATTATTAACATATCATTTGAATATTCAGATACAAATTAGAGATGTTTCAGAACCGTTGAGTTTATCCCCGCCTCCTCAAATCATTTTAACCCTCAGGTCACTTTATTTCTGCAACATTTTGTGCTCGGTTATGCACTTGACATTTTTTTTTTTTACACTATAATTTAACTCCTTTTGTCCAGATTGCACGTTGTAGGAGAAATCACAGAGCTCTGATCTCTGACCCTGTTTTCAGCCTGATACTGATCAGAGCTATCAGATCAGTGTCCTTATCTTTAATCAGGTCTTATCCACTTTATCCTCTCATCACTCAGGCAGATTTCTAAGGCAAGCTTTTCTTGATTCTCGATCTGCAAGCTGATTTATAAGAAATCATTTCTGTAGATTATTTTGAGACTCTATATCATCTGGTAATCTGGTACGTTCCGTCGCAAAACGTGCCAGAGAGACGCCTACTTTCACAGGAAAGGAGCCATTTGCGTGCCAACTGTTTTAAATGTATTCCAGCCCTTGATTTAAAAACAGTCATTTTGTGATTATTATCTTGCATGAAATAGATCATTCTGCCACAGTTCTGAACAATCAGTTGGAAAGGGTTCGAAAGCTCGTAGCCAGGTAAGTATGAGATGTGAGCAGAGCCTCTGAGAACCTTCCAAGAACGGATTCTTTTTCGATTCCCAAACTTCCTTTTCCTTGTTAAAGTATGTGGAAG
Organism: Hemibagrus wyckioides; assembly: GCF_019097595.1. Classification (NCBI taxonomy): domain Eukaryota; kingdom Metazoa; phylum Chordata; class Actinopteri; order Siluriformes; family Bagridae; genus Hemibagrus; species Hemibagrus wyckioides. The sequence continues at coordinate 24,357,278 of NC_080711.1, forward strand.
TAAATTGCCATTTCTTGATTGAAATTTTCCCCACACTTTGGTCTGATCGCTATTCCGACTCGCAGTAGATTACGGGTCGAGTCGTAACTTATTTATTTTTGTGCTTCTGCTGGAAAGCCCACACCTCCATCCACCACCTCCATCTCCAAGCCACTGTCTTTTTAGTTTTATTTTTCTACATCTGTCATCACCTCTCTGTGTCTGTGGTGTCTCTGAGATGTATAATATTTCTTTTTATATCTGCGCACCATCATTTTTCCAATTTAGTCAATGAACATTTCATACTGTACACCGCAAACACACCCACCTCTCGCATCCCCTTCATTTATTTCAGTCCTCAGCTGAGGCAAATTGACCCAAGGACCTTTTAAGGAGTGTGAAATGTGTAGCAGGCAAAAAGGAAGGGTGTTTTTTCCCTCTTGTACCTGAAAATGAACCAAAGACAGTGAGTTCCAGGTGGAAAAATGGAGGGATTTGGATGGAGTTCATTGTGTATACGAGTTTACATCATAATTTGTGTCCATGCTTTTCAACTTCATAGCATAAAAATAAACATGTAAATATTTTCATTTGCAGATGACATAATTTACTTATTTAAATATAAGCAATATATAAATTAATATAAAGTGAATACTGTGACATAAATCCAGTCCACTTAACACAGTGAGGCTCTCTCTGTTTGTTAACCCTTTCTGTTCCGCTCTGTGTCACTTCCTGTGAGGTATTCAGGTGTGGTGCCCCCTCAGACACTCAGCTCTCACTCTTACAGGTAGCGAGTGGGCGTGTGGGAGAAATGACTCACTGCTAGCGTCCCACACCAAGGGGCTCGCTGGATTTAGCATTAGCTCGACAGGCGCTGTCGTGGGCAGTGTTAGCATCGAGCCTTTTTCCTGTAGACCTCAGTCCTCTAACAGTAAAAGTGCTAAAGCTGCACCTACACACACTAAAAAAAAACTAACCATCTCAGCCAATTTTTGTTTTCAGCTGCTGATGCAGACTCCTCCTTTGACTTCACACACTTGACAGTTGACTTGATGGGGTGATCGAGTCAAAATAACTTCTTTTTACACCAGAGTGCTGTTAATTCATTCTCTAAAACAAGGTCACAGGTTTACATTAATGCTCTTGTTTTCATTTGAATCTTTGGCATAATATTTTATTTATTTTTAATAGTTTTACAGCATTTTAAGGAGGCATATGTAATAATAATAATAATCTGCACATTGGCGGTAAGAGTAGCTCAGCTTCATTACACTCTGAATGTTTTCACCATGTTGCTGTGTTTTATTCCTTCCTTCCTTTCTGCATACACTCTTTAAAGCCCACACCTAAAATATTAACTATAATTCTAGAGGCTTCTAAGAAATCGTAGCCTCCTTAGGCTCCTTGAAATGTAGCAGGCCAGTCGTCTGAATTGTTATCATTAAGCTAGGACTTTAGAAACGTTTAGCTACACAACATGTGTCCTAAGCTAATTTGCATATTAAGCATGATTGGTTCACAGCCCTGGTGTTTATTTAATGACATCATACCCCATGCTCAGCCATAGCTCCGCCTCCAAATCAGTGTATTACAGAAATACTGGTTTTTGACATCAGTACTTTAATCGTTTAATTATATGTGACTTTTTTTTGTCGCTGACATCACATTCCTGATAAATTCTTTGACATTAAAGAGGCTGAAGTCATTGTACTAACTGTTTGAGGAACCAGGAAGTAATTATTTGATATCATTTTCTCATGAACTAATAATAATAATAATAATAATAAAAACCTTCCACCGAAATTACACAGTTTTTTTTGGTGTGTGTGTGTCTGTGTAGGTGTCCTTTTTTTCACTTGCTGCCTTTTCTTGAGCATCTGTTGCATCACAGACTGCTGTGTTAAAGAAAGAAAAAAGAAACAGTTATCAGATTTCCATTTCTCAAAATTACAGCGAGAGCTGATCCCCTTCTGATTGTTCTTCACCACTTCAGTGCTGTCTTTCAAATCAGATCTGTTATGAGGGGTGTGCATTAATATACACGCCCCTGAGGACCTCCAGTAATGGGCACGTAGATGGAAAAAGCCCTTCAGTGACTGAGCAACACACACACACACACACACACACACACACATACAGGCAGATGCAACTGATGTCATCTGTACTATTTATATACTTGCAGGAAATGTCACTTTATTTCTGTCTCCTGTGCTCACACACACACACACACCTAGAGTGAAGCCTATAGCTAATCAGCATCTATTGTGCATTTAACATAGTTTTAAATCATCTATATAAAATCTTATTTGATTAAAGATTTTTTTTTAAGTCTTTAAGTGATATTTTAAATTGTTAAAATAATTTGTGTTTAAAAACATTTTTTCTTTAAATTGCTTCACTTAAAACATTCAATGTTCATTCTCGTTTTTCATGTGAGAAGCTAATAATTGGGATGTGATGGCAAAGTGGTTAAGACATTGGGCTAATGATCAGAAAGTTGCGAGTGCGATTCCAAGGACCACCAAGCTGCCGATGCTGTGCCCTTGAGCAAGGCTCTTAACCCTCAGTTGCTCTGTTGTATAAATGAGATGTTCTGGATAAGGTCTTCAAAATGCCGTAAATGAATATTCATTATTAATATCCATGATTATGGAAATTAGCTAAAAAATGACCCCACATGCTCTCCTGTGATCCGAATCTTATAATCTCTGTTACCATGGCAACCATCATCTGCTGATCACTATCATCAGTTTAGTTAGCTAGCCGGGTCATCTCCTACTTAGATTAGCTTTAAGATTAGCTTTCTCCTCTAAGCTAGCGGTTGATCAGATTATCACTCACTTGTTTGGTAAACTTGTTTTTCCACTAGGTTTATTTTTTACTTGATACGCTAGCTTTCGTTTGCTACGTTTCCTTCTACTCAATAGGGTTGCTTTATGCTTGCCATGTTAGCTTTCATTTGCTAGGTTAGCTCTCTATGTCCTGGGATTAGTTTCTATTATGTTTATTTTTGCTCACAGCGTTGGTGTTTCTGTGCTTTTTTGGATTCTGTGTTTTTAATCACCAGGTTATTTTTACTCACAAGGTTAGCTGTGATTTTAGGTTAGGTTGGGTTCTCTTTGCTTGCTAATTTAGCTTTTGTTGACTAGCTTAGCTTAGACTTCTTAGATTTCTCTCTTGGGTAAGCTGTTGTGTGTCAATTCAGGTTTCAAGTAAGCGCTTAAACAAGAATCATGAGACCGAACATCACTCCTATGGCTGGTGAAGCTGGAAGGTTAGCCCCGCCCACTTGACATGATCAGGCTAGCAGTTCTAGTGAAATGTAGTGACTTCATTTGAAAGTGATTTGAGTCTCGACAGAAATCACATGATCAGCCTGACGTGTGAGGAAGCGATTCATTTTATTTCCCTTTTATTCAGAAACATGATTATTATAAATGAAGTTCTCCCCCTTTCTCTCTGTCTCTCTCTCTCTGTCTCTCTCTCTCTCCCCCCTGCTCTGTTCCTTCTCACAGCTCCACAGAGCTTCACTCACTCGGAGTGTTTAGGTGGCTCTCGAGGAGAACACGCAAGTGTTTCTGTGAAAAGCGTTTTATGACTCAGTGGAGTGTTTAGAAAACTCCTTGTGTTTAGCGTGACCCAAACCGACCTGAGCTCAACTCAGACATCTGACATCATCTTTGGGGGTGGGGGGGGGCTGCGGGGGGGGGGGGGGCTGCGGCTGTGTTACTTCGAAATAATGAATTTGTTGAAAGTTTACAGGAACATCACAAAGTACGTGGAAGTTCATGAGATATGTTACCATGGTAACATTCCATTTAAAATACAGACATTATGTCGATAAGGTATAACGTCATCGCAACCTTGAGATCACTTCTGACTTTAGGTATCTCTTTAAAGAAGAATCGGATATATAAATCTAAACCCTGTCATCAAGGTGGAGGAAATTGTTTTTTATGTACTTATTTACCTGCCCGGTTGTTTGGTTATTTATTGGTTTATTTTTTTGTTCACTTACTTATGTATTTAAGTGTTGCTGCTTATTTACATATTTTTTTTGTTTTACCTTCTTAAATAATTGTTTTTCGTTAACTTATTTATAACCTGATTATTTGTTTTTCTGATTGCGTACTAAGCTACATACTTTGTTTCATGGTCTATTTGTTTGTTTTTGACTAAGACATTGTCATTGTTGTTTATTCTGACACAAATCCAGCACACGCTATTCCTGAAGCGAAACACAAGTGAGCATGATGAAGAGTTTACTTTTCACTTTGGCACATTTTCTCCACGTGGTTATTGTATGAACATGCAGAGTCACCTTCGGTTGCGTTTCATGTTATTCTACTCTAAGAGTCATCTTTTGTTTCTTTGTTTTTTTTTTGTTTGTTTTTTACGTGACCTAAATTCCTAGGTCTAATTTCATTGAGTCATGTACACACAGCGTCTTTGACTGTATGCTGTATGTAATTATCTGAGCTGAACTTCCTGTGAATCCTCATCATACATCATACTAACAAAACAAAACAAAAAAAACCCTCTAGTGTTTGTTTTTGTTCACAGATAACAGTGACCTCATCGCTTGCATGGTGGTGAGTAAAGACGGCGTTCAGGCGCAGAGGTTCCTGGCTGTGGACGTCTATCAAATGAGTCTGGTGGAACCCGAGACCAAGCGCCTGGGCTGGGGGGTTGTCAAGTTCGCAGGTCTTCTGCAGGTAAACACTCTGACTTTCACCGCTGCAGTTACGTAGGTTTAAGAAATGTGTGGTGAAGTAGATGTGTGTGTGTGTGTGTGTGTGTGTTTTTTTTGTTTGTTTTTTTATGGCAGGACATGCAGGTGTCCGGTGTGGAGGACGACAGCAGAGCCCTGAACATCACCATCCACAAACCGACATCCAACCCTCATGCCAAACCCGTACCCATCCTGCAGGCTTCCTTCATCTTCGCCGATCACATCCGCTGCATCATCGCCAAGCAGCGTCTGGCTAAAGGACGCATCCAGGCACGAAGGATGAAGATGCAGAGGATAGCAGGTCAGTCCGTCACCTCCAGCATGTCTTTGTTATTAAAAAAAAAAAAATAGCTTTGGTCATGTTTCAGGATTTACTTTGTTATTCATCTTTCACAAACTGTTTGTGATTGAATTATAATCTATTTATTTAACTGATTTATTTAATACACTGACTTATTAACAGGCTCAAATGGCTCTTAGGATGTGTGAAAAAAGTTTCAGTTTTGAATTCTTCTTGATCCCTGATTCAGATCAGTTTGTTGTTTATTTGCTTAAACCCTATTTTTAGCATATGAAGCCACTTTTTCATGTCATATAATAAACATCAACATCCTTGTATTGGGACACCCCTCCAAGTCACTGAGTTCAGGTGTTGTTTTTCAGGGGTTGGGCTCGGCCCCTTAGTTCCAGTGAAAGGAACTCTGAATGCTTCAGCTTCATACCAAGACATTTTGGACAATTTCATGCTCTTTGTGGGAACAGTTTGGGGATGACCCCTTCCTGTTCCAACATGACTGCACACCAGTGACCAAAGCAAGGTCCATAAAGACATGGATGAGTGAGTTTGGTGTGGAGGAACTTGACTGGCCTGCACAGAGTCCTGACCTCAACCCCATAGAACACCTTTGGGATGAATTAGAGTGGAGGCCTTTAGAGGGACGTCTGCCTTTACATGCACATAAATGTAATATGGAGTTGTCCCGTCTTTTGCAGCTATAACAGCTTCAACTCTTCTGGGAAGGCTTTCCACAAGGTTTAGGAGTGTGTTTACGGGAATCTTTGACCATTCCTCTAGAAGTGCATTTGTGAGGTCAGGCACTGATGTTGTGATGAAGAGAAGGTCTGGTTCACAGTCTCCACTCTAATTCATCCCAAAGGTGTTCTATGGGGTTGAGGTCAGGACTCTGTGCAGGCCAGTCAAGTTCCTCCACACCAAACTCACTCATCCATGTCTTTATGGACCTTGCTTTGGTCACTGGTGTGCAGTCATGTTGGAACAGGAAGGGGTCATCCCCAAACTGTTCCCACAAAGAGCATGAAATTGTCCAAAATGTCTTGGTATGAAGCTGAAGCATTAAGAGTTCCTTTCACTGGAACTAAGGGGCTGAGCCCAACCCCTGAAAAACAACACCTGAACTCAGTGATTTGGAGGGGTGTCCCAATACTTTTGGCAATATAGTGTATATATGTTTTGTGCGAATGAATTAATCACAATATTGATATGAGCTTTGAAGAAACATCAGTGTGTAGAGTCAGTGTGCTCTTCTGTCCTGGTTGTTTTTAGATAATACACAGCTTGGTGTGTAACAGTATGGATGTGTTATAAAGTCATGTTATACACACTTGTATTATTTCCTAGAACAGCGCCTTCTTTAGTGTTTCTGATATCAGCATTTTGTCCCTTGTTCATTTAGCGCTTCTGGATCTTCCCGTCCAGCCTTCATCTGAAGTGCTAGGTTTCGGCCAGTCCTCTTCTTCTTCCTCGTCCTCGTCCACATCCCAGCTACCCTTCCGCTTTTACGACCAGGCAAGGCGAGGCCCAGCGTTCGCCTCCGTAGATAAAGTTCCAGGTAATCTGATTAAAATGGCCTTCTTTGTAAAAGCTGCTCTGCTTTGTTTGTGTGTGTGTGTGTGTGCATGCACATGCTCCTTTCTAACACTCAAAGCTGTTGTACAATCTGTATAATTTAAAAATAAAAACATATGTCAAATTTATCTAAATAAAAACTGTGAATATTGTTAGTTAGATTCACACACACACACACACTTATTTTTGTGTTCAGTATGTTTGCCTTTTTCAGTTTTCTTCTTTCAAACATTTTTCAGATCCTATTTTCTCTTCTACCTTTACTGTGTCCTAAATTTTACCCATTCCTTCAGATTCAGATTTAAATGATTGGAAAAATACAGATAAAAAAAAAAACTCATTTCAATCATCCTTTGGGTTTTTATTCTGTTCTCTGGTATGTTAATACTCTTCAGAGAAAGCTTCACATCCTAAATTTAAACACTGACCTCGTTCAGACAGTGTGATGTCCATTCCACAAATTCTACAGCAGTTGTTTTTATTAAGTAAATGTGAACCGGTGACCTGTCCTTTTCCAGCAATTACGTCTTACTGCAAGCTTCATCTCTCTTCCTCTCAGACTCCAAACAAGTGACCCACTGTTTTAGATTTCTCCAGAATTTCTGAAGCACTTCTCCATCTCTTGCTTGTGGTTTTCAGCGTATTGTTTCACGGCTTCCTTCGAATCTGTCTCTGGCTTCACAGGCTACTGAGGTCCCCTGTATTTACTTCACACTTCACATTTCTTCTTTTTTAAGCCTCAGAGCAGTGAAGTAAAAAAACAAAAAACAAAAAACCACCCTGGTTTTTAAATGGCAGTTTATCTTGAAGCCTTCACAAGGGAGCATATTTTACTTATGGAGATTTAATGATTAGCAGAGACTTATCTGTTGGTAAATCTGTATTTAAGAAAGTAAATAGATAAAAGGCATCTTGATTATATTTTTGTTTAAACTGAATCGATAAGAGGTATCTCTCTGACTTTATTAACCGATGCGTATCTCTGTGACATTCTTCACCGATACCGATCTGGTGTTATCAAGTTTAGCCATTGTTTCAGTTTTGGTTAAAATAATGCTAAGAAATGTATCGATACTTTTGGTTTGTGGTTTTTCTTTTTTTTTACATTGACGTAGACATTTGGCGTAGGGAAGTCCTCAGGTTTTTGGCTTAACATCGAAATAAAACACTGATTCATCTCAGGAGTGACGTGACACCTATCATTACACACACCACATGTTCACCACCAGCACCAAATCACCAAGAAAAAGTACCAGCATGAAGTGAAAAAACCCCATCTTCCTGTGTGCGTGTGTGTGTGTGTGTAGTTGGTTTGGTAATCTGCCCTGGTTTTTACCTTTACACTGTATAGTTATATAGTGCAGGGGTTCCAAACATTTTGGGCAAACAATCCCAAATGCCAAAGTATCACCTCTACGCTTCACCCACTTCTCCCCCAGATCACTCGCTCTACTGGTGTGACATAACATCTGTGTGTTCATCTCAGACATGTAGACAGTTAACATCTGGTTTAACTCCAAAAGAGGGGAAAATAAACGTTTAACCGAAGAAGATTAAAGGCTTCTACCATGCCAAGTCAAACACTTTACCAACAGCATCAGTGCTGATAGTTTTATTATTTAATACTGTTGTATTAGTTGTATTAGCAGAAATAAACATCTGGCAACCCAACAGCAGGCTAGAATCAACATTAAAAAGTCACAATTATGGTAGTTTTGCAGTTTTGAAGATGATGGGTCGATTCACTTAATGGTTTCTTTGGAAATTCAATAGAGTTGCCTGAGGTTTAGTAATCTTTTGCTACTGAATAATTTCTGCAAGAGACCGATGTGCAGAGCGTGTAAGAAACTCTGCAGCGAATCTCAGATTGTTTTCAATCATTTTGTGCCATTTATTCTAAGCCTTTAATAAAACACAGTGATATAATTTGACTAGAGTGTACCAGTTTCTCACGGCTTGTTGTGTGTAAATAGTGGGAGCTACCAACCGTTCCAAGAAGTGCTAGGCCTCATTCCAGTTTATTTGCATGAGTCTTACTAATGAATTACCACTGTAAATGGTTTTTTTTAAAAATGTGTGTGTGTGTGTGTGTGTGTACGCGCAGGTTTTGCAGTGGCCCAGCAGCGCAGTTCCTCCCTGAGTTCCAGCTCCAGCATCACGGCTCAGTCAGACTCCATCAGCACCAGCGGCATGTCTACACACACCACTCCAGGTAACACACACACACACACACTAGTTGCCTCAACTGCCACTTTCGACTCTTTGCACTTCCTCAGATCTATTAGACAAACACTGTTTCCACACATTTCCCACGGGTTAAAATTTATTTTCTTTATCATCTAACACATAAACAGGAATTTTGTGTGATTAGTTGGAACTGTTGTGGCAGCAAAATATACCTATTTACACCGTAAACGCCCCGCTGAACACACTGCATTGTGTACAAAGTGGTGCGTGTGTGTGTGTGTGTGTGTGTGTGTGAGAGAGAGAGAAATGTCCTAAAGCAATCAGCAGATTTTAATGAAGCTGAGCTCAGATAAGTGCAGCTCTAGTTCCAGTGGCCTTATATTATTAATATCTTTGTTCAATTTAACATTTTACTTTTTTAAAGCAATTAGAAAATTAAATTAGTGTAATTACTAAAATAACAGACAACAGTAACAATTTTCTGTTGTGATGTTTTTTGTGGGCAGAGCTTAGGTGAAGGCAAAATGATTTTTAGAAGAAGAAGAACTGAGGGCATGAAGCCTTTATCACCACACATACGTTACAGCACAGTGAAATACTTTTCTTTGCATATCCCAGCTGAGGAAGTTGAGGTCAGAGTGCAGGGGCAGCTATGAAGCAGCGCCCCTGGAGCAGAGAGGTTTAAGGGCCTTGCACGATTGCCCAACAGTGGAGCTTGGTGATGCTGGGGCTTGAACCCCGATCCTCCAAGCAACAATCCACAGCCTTAACCACTTGAGCCCCCACCGCTAGTTATCAAGTTTTGTTAGTTTGTTTTTAAACAATGACTGGTCAAAATCCCAGTTTATCAAGGACCAAGAATGTTATTTGAAAAAATGAACTTTAATGGACGGAACCAGATTGTCCGACCCGTACACGCTCACTCGATGGATGGACGATGTGACCGGATGACCTCAGGTTGAGTGACCTGACATCTACTCCTATCTGATAGAAAAACCCAGCACTTCTGGCAGCTGTGGAGAGGGAGATGACCCAAACAGTTTCCTTTGTCTAGTCTCCGGTCGTTATCTACCAGTTAGCTAACTTGCACGCTAAATAGTTCCCCAGTTTCTGATGAGGTGGACATGCATAAGAAATATTTAGACACGTAACCACACCATAAACCACACCAACCAAAAACAATAGTTTCTTTAACTTTATCTGATATAAAGTGTGCGCTGCAAACACCAGCATTTTTAATAATAGTTTCTGTCCAGTCCACTCGTATTATTGCATTTGACCACAGCTGTGGTCGTTTTTTGTCCGGCAGTGGCAGCAGGTATGTAATAAAACTTCAAATTTGACCCTCTGTCGATTCTGGCACACAACAAGATAACATTTGTGTTCCTCGTGTAGCTGGACTCTGTACTGGCCTCCAGTTTTCCCTTTGTTCTGCCTCCAGCTAGCGTTGCGACATCATCGTGACGTCAGCCTGAAAAGGGTCTATAACACTGACCGATTAAAAGAAAAAAAAACTTAATTTCACAGTGAGGCCCGGAGTCGTGTCGAGAGTTGACCCTGCTCTTTGTTTGTGCTTCAGTGTGTTCAGCTCTCCGTCCAGATTAATTTCATGTCATGCATGGGTTTTTTTTTCTTCACATTTAGTCACTTTGCCAGTTTTCCACCCTGAGACATATCCAAGTCCATGCCCTGTGGTCATTATGGGATGTTAATTCCTGCCAGATGCTCTTTCCAAGGATTCCACAGAACAGCGCTGTTACAAGACAACAGATGACTTTTTTTTCCATTTGTGTATTTATAATATTAACAACAGAGAAGAGTACTAAATATATCTAGAAATGCAATGAAATATCTAGAAAGAAAGAAATCCATGAATACTGATCATATACACGGGAATTTTGGACCTGCATTTGAAATAAACGGCTAGCATACGATCAGCTAAAATATAAAATAGTTAAGCGTTATACCTAAGCATTTTAAAAAAATAAATGTGTTGATCTTAGGAGAAATGTCACCATTCTGAGGGTGTTTATTATCTGCTCCTCTCACACTGGGTCCTAATGTGTGTGTGGTTTTGGAAAAACCTGAAAAACCTTCAAGCATCTAGACACTGCAGGTCTCCAGGAGAAGACGTTTGATGAGACAAGGCAGCATGTTGTGGCTTCTGTCACGTCTCCTACACAATTTCAGTCTCTGAACCAGGAGGCGTTTGACTAATTCACACATCTGGTTTATTTCGTTGGTAATCTTTCTTTTTTAAACCTTTGTGTAGACATGACAGTTAGGCTTAACAAAAAAGCAGAGTGACCTTTAGGTAAAGCTTGAGGCTCCTCCTCCTCCTCCTCCTCCTCCTCCTCCTCCTGCCTGCTTTCTCAGGAAGCTCTTTCTCTGAAGATGAGTTCACATAAACACAGTGCTGCTGCTACAACGATGCATCACCATGCAACCGATTTATTTCTTTTTTCTTATTTTTTCTTTGCATGATAACTTTGCATGCTAAACCTACACCATGTGTCCAAAAGTATGTGCACCCCTGACCATCACACTTATTATACTTCGGTTCTTCTCCAAACTGTTACTGAAAAATGGAAACAGACAATTGTGTAGAATGTCTCTGGTGCTCTAGCTTTACAATTTCACTGGAACTAAGAGAAAAACAATGTTCCAGCATGACAGTGTGCACAAAGAGAGCTCCACGAGGACATGATGTGTTATGGTTCTTCAGCAAATCCAAATCCAGCAACACCAGATCAAAATCAAGGGGAAATAAATGTGATATGGGATGCGTATGAGCAGATAAGGGTGTTGTCCACATAATTTTGGGCATATACTGTAGTGTTTGTCCTGATTAGTTTTCCGCTTGTCTTTTTTCCATCTGTTTTATGATTTCGTTCTTTCCCATCCTCTGTTCTCCTCTAGTCAGGTCTGGAAGTGAGGGCCGGAGGTGTACGTTTTCTCTCTCGGACGATGCCGGAGAGTGGGTTTAGACCTCCGCACTCAGGCATGTCGGCATGCCGCTTGCTACCTCTATCTGCCTCAGCACCTCAGCAGCGTGTGCATTAACATCCTGTAGACTTCCTCAAATTGCCTGTGGTGATACTCAATAAAAAAAAACAAAAAAAACAAACAGACTCTCATTTCCTCTCAGATTATAAAGTATATCATTGGTGTGACTGGAATGTGTGCATGACCCGTTCACAATTAAAGGAAATAGATATATAAAACGAGAGAAATATTTCCCAGAACACATGCTCACTAACGCTTTAAGAATTTTCGCATTGGTTAATGCCTTTCTTCAGTACTGTTTCACCCTAACTATTAACATCAGATCAGCCAAGATGTGCTGAAATATCTGAAATTTGCTTCCTTAGTTTTCTGACATATTTTCAGAGCTAATGTTAGTAACAGGTCATGCAAGCTCCACCAGTTTACCCGTTACGACCAGTTTAAAATCGTCACACATCACCGATGTAACCGCTGCTACCGTTTAGCCCTGTTCAGACGGTGTTAATTCTCCATGCAGAGGTGGAGTAACATCTTTATTACGAGTATCTGTGGGACTTTACAGTATTATTTTGAACATCTCTTTTCCACATAGAACGTCTGACGCCTTCGTAAACAGGAACAAAACAAAGATAATAGAGAACAATTTTATCTCTTAGTTGTATCACTTTCTGTATCGCTCTCCTCAGCACATCGAGATTAGACCGTAGGTAGGAGTCGCAGCCTGGAGTTTAAAGACCAAGCTTTACCTTAGAAATGATTTCGGAGATAAGTTTCGGTAGCCGTTTCATGAGAATGTCTCGGCTGATTTTTTAATTTTTTTCTGTTTCCTTTTGTATTATTACCGTTTTAACCGTGTGAACAGCTTGCATGGGCTTTACTTTAAACTGAATTGGATAGTTGGATCTGATTGATTTCTAGGAAAGGAGAGAAAAAGAAATTTGCTTCCAGACATGTCATGTCAGTGCCACACTGAGAATATTTTAAGCCCATTTCTGTATAAATTATGTTGAAACATTTTCAGCATTTGACCTTTCACCACACACCAGTGACTAATTTACCAAATAATACCTCCATCTTCTGTGAAAACTGCATTTCTAGGAAAAAACAGTCAGATGAGTTCAGTTGTAGTAATTAATAAAATCCAGAATTATTTTTTGTTGTTAATAAATGCAATACTTTTTAAAAGCATTAAGCAGCATGGCTTCCAATGTTTTGTTTTTTTTCTGCTGTGTCTGTGGGCACAGACCCATTGTACATATCCCATGTTTCTAACCGGACCTGCTCTAACTGTTTTAGTGCCGGCCGCACCCCTGGCCCCGAGCCTGACTCCTGCGGCTCAGCCCACCATCTCCCTGCTATCAGACACCAACACAGACTCGCTCAGCGTCGACTCGCTCACCCTGCTGCCTCCGGCAGACCCTCCCTGTCTGCGCCGCTTCAGCCGGGATGAGGCCGCGCCCGCCGACACCGACGCTCGTACCACGCCCGACCTAAAGAGCGCAGAGGACAGAAAGGACATCTTGGCAGCCCCGGAAGAGCATGGAACTTACACCACGAGAGAGAAAGACAAACCCGATCATCCCGATTCTGAACCAGCAAAAGTTTCTGAACCCGATGTAACCTCAAGGTCAAGAGAGAAGGTCGAGACGGAAATTTCTGCTCCAGACCCGGAAGAAAACCTGGATCTGGAGCAGGAGACGGAGATAGACTGAGACACTTTTTTTTTCCTTTTTTTTTTTGTTTCTTTTTGTTTGTTGAGAAACCAGCTGAAACCTGAATGTCAGATTTCTGTTTGTTCATCACAGCGGTGGCTTTCATCACGTTCCGTGCCTCCTCTTTGTTTAAGAACATTCTTGAATGCAACATTTTTTTCGCCCCACAACAGTAGGGTTATTGATCGTATTTTTCAAAGCACATCATTGTGTCTGCTCTAAGCACCATTGTGTGTGTGGTTTTTTTTTCTCTCTCTCTCTCTGCTGTGGTGCTGTGTGCAGGAGTGAGTTCTGAGTTATGACTGCATGAGTGATTGAGTGGGATTAGTCTGGATATGTGTATGTTGTCTGATTGATTGTGTGACTGAAGTGAGAAAGAAGGAAAGGGCGGAGAAGGAAGAAGAGTGTGGGTTTGTTTTTATAAACATGTGGGTGAGGGAATACCCGCTCGCTTTTATCAGTCTTTACACTGAGGAATGTACCATGAGCTCTGGGTCTGTCCGGCGGTGCTCTCTCCTGGACGGCTCTCTCGCTTTGACTGAACACACATTTGCACTTAAAGAGCCGCGATTTTTTACTCTTTTTTTTTTCTTTTTTCAGACTGTAAGTGGAAATCCGGATGTGAACACGCCGTCCGCGCGGTCAGGAGAACTCGGAAAGCAAATTTACTCACCTGTAATGGTGTATGCAAACGCAACGAATCCCACACCATCAAAAATGTTCAAATCTGGTTCTAGATCATTACACACAGCAGTGTTTAAACACACTCGAGTCTCGGCACTCAGCTCGACCTCGGTTACGCAGTTCTGTTTTATTGTTTCACATCACGAGGATTGGTGTATTTGATCTAACGAGCTGTATGTGATTTTTGGAGCAAAAGGAAAATGTAGATATTCTTCCCAAACTCAAAACTCAGCCTGCTGAAAATGCTGAAGATGTCAATAAAAAAAAAAAAAAAAAAAAAACGGTCACTTTGATTAAAACATTAAAACAGTGCAGATTTTATATAAACACGGCTCGTTTATTATTTTCCTCAATATTCTGACCTCCATCTTTTATCGTTCATACCACAGATTAGCACTTCATCAGGTTTCCTCTGTCACAATGTGGCCCCAAGTTAGAACCCTATCTCAGAGGTTTAGAACGCTCCGTAAGTGCACCAAGTACCAAGAAATTAAATGTTTAAACCCCTGACCAGTATTCAGAAGGAAAAAAATGACCATTCATTTAGAGTTTGTTTCAAGGTTTGAAATTTATTTAAAAGTTTGTTTGTTTGTTTTTTAAAATAATGCACACAGGAAAAAATTGCAGGGAATAAACTTTAAAAAAAAAAAAAAAAAAAAAAAAATTAAATTTGGTCATCAGGATAGTTTTGATTTGATCGTCATTTTTATCGGTTAATGTTTGTTGCTTTGCCTTATGTTTATCTCTGTCTGGTTTCAAGGTCATGAATATTAATTAAGCAGTGCACACAGCAGGCACGTGATTGGCTGAAGAGAGACTGCGATTAGATTACATCAGGTTTAATTACAAAAGGAATTTATTTATTTGCATTGCTTTCTTAATAAAACTACACCTTGTTTTGCGTATTTGTGGTATGAATTGTAACTGATGGGATAAACACGCTTCATGTTTTTACTTAACACACGATCTGTACATTTATTGCTCCAGATTCCACATACAGGACTGACAGTGTGCTCGGTGTGGGCGGGGCATACGCTCTCTCTCTCCTGTCAATCACAGAGCCACTTGCAGGGTTGTAGGCATGATTATGGATAGCACGCTTCTTCGTAAAACCCGGATGGAGGCTGGGAAAAAATGGCGGACATTTTATCAACACATCCATTTTCAACAGATTGTGACACTTTATCGCTCAGCACCACAACTGGTTTTCTCCTCACCACCATCTCCGAAAACCCTCTGAAAAATGTTTTTTAGAGAAAAGCGCAGCAGAAGTTTTGTACGGCCGTGATTGATGACTTACTCTTTGCTACCTTTAATTTACCTTTAAAAGTTTCCTTTTTTTTGTTTGTCTGTACAGAAGGTTTTTCAGTCTCGCTAACACCACGTTACGTTGCAGCAGGACGACCAGCTCACGATTCCTCTCATGAATAACCAGAGAAGGTTGGGCGTCAGCTTTCAGCTTAGATCTGCAATAACGGTAATTTATATTTTAAGGAAAAGAAATAAACAAACTAATTTATTTCACTCTAAGGTCCTATTCTCTCAAAAAGAACAAAAAATTGTTTGGGATTTTTATCACTTCTTATAAAGCAGCATATAGACATAAAGGGTGTTTTCTGTTCTTCTTCGTTCGATATATTTTCTCTCTGGGCTTATTTTTAATTTTTAAAAGGTTGCCTTTAAAGCAATACAGTAAATGGTGTGCAGTATTTTCACTGTCATGTAAAAAAAAAATGTCATGTCCATAAATAAGGAAAAAAACAATTATCAGATGACGCGTTTCTACGTTGTGTAAGCTGCAGATTGCTTTTAAACTCTTATGATTGCTTTACAGATAAATATAATAGACATGCAATAAATTATTCTGCATATATAACAGCCGCACGTTTTGTACTACTTCACTTTCGTGGTTTTTTGTTTTTTTAAAACTCTTTATCTTTGTTAAAACCTCATTACAGCTGCACTTATCTGAACTTGTGCTTGTGCCCAGATTTCCCTTCACTTCCACTGAACTGCTGAATAACTGTTTACTTCCGAGTTCTTCAGATTCTGTTGAATTGCACAGCAGTTTTTTTTTACAGCAGTTTCCCAAAACCATTGCAAAGTTAAGATACTCTTATCTGATAGAGAGAGTTCAGTTCAAGCTTTTGAGTCTGTGAAACATCTGTTTTTTTTGTTTTTTTTTCCCGTAATTCATTTCAGTTTCAGTGCAAAAATAAAAAGCCAAAACGAGTGCAGGTGCCAAGCGCCGAATGTCACGGACCTTGTGTTAAGCGCGGCTAGTTTATTAGTTTCGGTAACAAACCTGAGATGATTCATATCCCTGTCCTGTCCTTTTCTCATTGTATATATAACAGTAAAAGGTGGAGGAGTTTCTGTGGAGGTTGTTTAGGGCGAGGACCTAATCGAATACTAAATTATAGCTATTGCTTATTCTGTGTCAAAACTGTCGCTGTTCTTCATGAGGCATCCAAATGGAAAATGTGATTCTCGCTCTACAGTTAAACAAAAGCTTTAGCCTTCCCTGGAGATCCTCGTCGAATCCTTCGTGGAGTAAAACGACCCCTGAAAGGTGGAGGAATTTCTCTGGAGCTTGTGGCTGCTGACTAATTGATTAATTAAATACCATTTAAAGCCGTAATTACCTCCCTTTATATTAAAACACAAGACACAGCAAGATGAAAGGGTACGATATGAAGCGTACGATCCTAGCAGTGTCCTCTGATCAGAAATAATGATCATGTAGTGAAGTACTAAAGAGATGTAGAAGAAGAACTGAGGACATGAAGCCTTTAGTATTGCTACACATACGTTACAGCACAGTGGAATATTTTTCTTCGCATATCCCAGCTGAGGAAGTTGGGGTCAGAGCACAGGGACAGTTATGATACAGCACCCCGGGAGCAGAGAGAGGGTTAAGGACCTTGCTCAGTTGCCCAACAGTGGAGCTTGGTGATGCTACAGGGCATGAACCCCGATCCTCCCATCAACAACCCAGAACCTTATCAGCTTCAGATTCAATAAAAATAAAGAAATAATAATTGTTTTATGATTGGTAGTAGAATGTTGGAGCTGCCAGGCAGGAGGAAAAGAGGAAGGCCAAAGAGGAGGTATATGGATGTAATAAATGAGGATACGAAGCTAGTGGGTGTAAGTGTTGAGGATGCAGAAGATAGGGATAGGTGGAGAGAGATGATTCGCTGTGGAGACCCATGAAGGGAAAAGCCCAAAGAAGATTGATACAGCAACCCAAACTGGGTTATAGGGTGCCAATACTTTTCATGTTTCGTTATGATTAAAATGGACATGTTTGTTAAATCATTACCCACGGCCTTCAAGTGACCTCCAAGCCATCTTCACTCGAGCTGACAGTCCTGCTGTCCTGGAACAGCTTTTTGTTGGCAAACAAACAAGGATGTGTTTAAAAAAAATACTGCAACACAATTTCATCTCTGTATCACTTCCTTTTAAAAGCAACCATAGTGCTTTTTCTAGGTAAAAGCATCCAGGAAGTAAAAATCTATGGATAAACCCGGACTAGATTTGCAGAACCCAGCAACTCGTTTGGACACGTCTGTTCTCATGCCTGCAACGGCCTTTTCAGTTAAAGGAAATTCATATGGGCAGCTCCCACTTCCAAGCAGGAAAGAAACTAGGATTTTTTTTTTTTTTTATGTGGCAAAGGAAGTGCTGCTCTTAGCACATGATTCATTAAACATCCTACAGACATGTTTGGTTTTCTTTTAATAATACTGAACAATGTTAAAATTATGTCCATATTTCACAATTACTTTTAATTACAGCGTTTCCATAGCACTTTTTAAGCAAATAAAACGTTTTTCCAAGATAATAAAATAAGTTTTATATATCGATTAAAATAAAATTTTAAAATAAAACTTTAACTCCAAGCTTAATGCTCCGATGTTATTTACATATATATTATTATATTATACACTGATCAGGCATAACATTACGACCACCTCCTGCTTAATATTGTTTTGGTCTCCCTTTTTTGCAGCCCTGACCCATCCTGCACTGTGTATTCTGACCCCTTTCTGTCAGAACCAGCATTAACTTCTTCAGCAATTTGAGCAACAGTAGCTCGTCTGTTGGATCGGATCACACGGGCCAGCCTTCACTCCCCACGTGCATCAGTGAGCCTCGGCCGCCCATGACCCTGTCTCCGGTTCACCACTGTTCCTTCCTTGGACCACTTTTGATAGATACTGACCACTGCAGACCGGGAACACCCCACAAGAGCTGCAGTTTTGGAGATGCTCTGATCCAGTGGTCTAGCCATCACAATTTGGTCCTTTTGGTCAAACTCGCTCAAATCCTTACACTTGTCCATTTTTCCTGCTTCTAACATCAACTTTGAGGACAAAATGTTCACTTGCTGCCTAATATATCCCCCCCACTAACAGGTGTGTGTGTGTATATATATATATATATATTCTTCTCTTTCTAAAAGAAGAATAGGAATTAACATGTGATGTAAATGAGAGACAGATCATTTCAAATGAGAGAAATATGTTTCTGCTTTAGTAAGTGTGACTTATGAGGTTTTATAAAGAAATTGACGTACGTAGTCTAATGACACATCATTGACAGACAGAGCCATGAATATGTTTTGTAAAATGTTATTTTTGTAAAAGTGGGCGGAACCTAAAGCTTCTTCAAAGTTAAGTTTCCAGCTGAGGTTGCAGTTCTGTAAAAACAGAGAATAAACATATTTCTGCTGACTTTTCATATTCTACTACTGCAGCGCAAGAGACGATAATGTCTCACCCTCCACAGAGCTGGCCTCTGTTAGTAAAAAGAACAATTATAATGATGTTTATAACCGGTGCATGCTCATCATGGACTTAACCACATGTTTGGAAAGATCTTCATGATTGTAACATGGAGTGAGCAGATCACCATGCAGGTCAAGATCCTAATCGTCTCCATTCACTGGAATCTCTATCAATTACTTGTTATGAAGCACGAAAAGGCCTCGAGACCCAAACGCTGGGCTGCATGACTCAGAGCTGGTTCTGTTCCAGGAAAAAGTGAGATGGTGAGAAAACCCTGCAAGTGCTATTCTGTGAAACAGAGAACTTGAAAAGAAGATGCTTGCTTGAAGAAAGCTCATGCCATTCCTCGAAGATCGAAGTCTTCTCACCACAGCACAAAAAATGTGTGGTGTCTCATGTTCTGATGATGCTTCATAGATCTAGTTCTTCTTAGAAGTTTATTTTTAAAAATGAAGAGCCTTATATAGTCTGGACATCGCTAAAACCAGTTACTTCCTGTTTTTGCTGACGTTGCGATTGTTGTTTCTTTACAAGCCTCTCTCTCTCTCTCTCTCTCTCTTGACTAAGTGACATACAATAGCTGAAGTCCTAGTCCTGAATCTGAAGATAAACCTGTGATATGGGAATCAATCATGACCTTCTGACCATGCAGACAGCGTTTAGTCATAATGTTGTGAATCTCATAACACAGGATCACCTTACAAACTGTACAAAGTGCATTCCTGCATGTAGAATGGGAATGTGAGATCAGTGCCATTCCCATAAACCTCCAGTTCCATGGAGAAATTTAATCTGTTCTACACACACAGACAAACTGCTAAGTGGTCAGCCAGAGCCAGGTGCCTTTGTCTTTTACTGACCAGCCATCAGAGATTCGGAACAAAAACATGTCTGTTGATACTTCTTTTTTTTCTTTTCTTTTTTTTTCTTTTTAAATACAGTGTAGACTTTGACTCTTAAAAGCAGATGCTGTTGATCTGAAAATGACAGAAATACGTCTGTTATCTTAGACCAACTTCTTTTAGCAGACCTGGAATTCTAATATAAACTATTTAAAAGCTGGAACTTTTACATCTACACCGATCAGTCATAACATCATGAGCAGTGAGAGGTGAAGTGAATAAGACTGAGTATCTCCTCATCATGGCTCCTGTTAGTGGGGGGGATATATTAGGCAGCAAGTCAACATTTTGTCCTCAAAGTTGATGTTAGAAGCAGGAAAAATGGACAAGCGTAAGGATTTGAGCGAGTTTGACAAAGGGCCAAATTGTGATGGCTAGACCACTGGATCAGAGCATCTCCAAAACTGCAGCTCTTGTGGGGTGTTCCCGGTCTGCAGTGGTCAGTATCTATCAAAAGTGGTCCAAGGAAGGAACAGTGGTGAACCGGAGACAGGGTCATGGGCGGTCAAGGCTCATTGATGCACGTGGGGAGTGAAGGCTGGCCCGTGTGATCCGATCTAACAGACGAGCTACTGTTGATCAAACTGCTGAAGAAGTTAATGCTGGTTCTGATAGAAAGGGGTCAGAATACACAGTGCAGGACGGGTCAGGATTGTTTTGGCTGCAAAAGGGGGACCAACACGATATTAGGCAGGCGGTCATAATGTTATGCCTGATCAGTGTATATACTGTATTATAACTCCCTGTAAAAGTGTGAGATAAATTAGGAGATAACGTTTTTTTTTTCTAGATGAATCTGGTCACTCTTTAAACGCTGGAACAGGCGGATTGTGTAAGATGGAGGTTATGTTAAAAACAAATATTTCTACACATTTGTGACTAATTTATAGTAAAAAATAATAAATATAAAAAAGGTTAAGGTTTTAATCTTAATCATGAAGTTATAATCACACCGAGTTAGTCTTGAGTTTAGGAGCAGTGACCTCCATCAAGTGTTTTCAGTCAGTATATTTGGGCTGTCAGCCCTCTTCTGGTCATATCTCAGCATCTGAATTGGGTCAGAACTCTGGCATGGCTATTTTGGTTTATTGTCTTGTTTCATCACCCAGCCTCTGATAAGCTTGAGGTCACGTACTGTCGCCCTGACGTGCTCCTGTAAAATGTTCTGAATGAAGCAAAGCAGCTCCAGACCATGATGTTCCCTACACTGTTCTTCAGAGTTATGAGGTTCTCAGTGCCTTATGTTCCTCCAGAGCATTACACATTTTTTCACAGAACATTTTGTTCAGCCTGCAGTTTGTAGAGTCTTCTGCAGAGCTTCTGCTGTTACTCTTGGGTCCTGTTTTATATGTTTCAGGATTGCTTATGTTCTCAGTTGTAATCTTTGCAGGACGCCTGCTCCTAGGGAGTGTAGCAAGACTTCTGAATCTTTCTCCATTTCCAAATAGTTTGTCTTGTCATGAATTTTCTTTCTAGAAATGCGGTTGGAGCGCTCCACGTGGAAGTTTACACATTTAACAGAGGTGTATACGTCATCTCTAATGAAAGTGCTGAGATGTAATCTTTAATCCCCCAGAGTATGACCTACAGTTGCCAGATTGTCAAGATGGCTCCCTCACTGAGAACATTCCGTGTTCAGAGTGAGGTTTAGTTCTTCTTTATAGATAACAGGAAGTCCTGCTGTCTCCTACACCACATCACCATGTCGACATTTGTGACATCACTGAAGAAATAAAATGAAGAAATTAAAAAAAAGACAGCATCAGACACCCAGCAGGATGATTTGGGGTACACACACACATTGCTGAACTCTTACTGTCCTGCAGCAGAGCTTTAACCTCACCGGACTCGTGTATTCTTGGTTAGAAAGCAAGTTCTTTCCACTTGGGTTAAACATATCATCAGTGTAACATGTTTGGTAAAGTGTTCACACTGTGTGAATGGTGTGAAAACCAGGTCCTGAGAAGTCTGAAGCTCTGATGCGTCACTAGCAGCGGCGGCATCATCTTTTAGAAAATGATGTAACTGGATCCAGTAAAGCAGCGTACGGTCATGAAGATGTCTGAGAACCAACATCCTGAGATCTTACTGTAGCTCTTTCTTTCATGAAGGTTCATAATAAGAACGAAACCTCGTTGGTCGTAGGTGAATGAAACAGGAAGGTGGTAGTGTGTGTTGCCTTCCTGGAATTCGCTCTTATGGTCTGAATTATAGTAGGGTGAAAAGTACTAATCCCTAGGGGTCTTCAGTTGTGGTTAGAGCAAATGGAGAAAAAGAGGTTACAGTGTCGAAGTGTGAGTCAAATGGTACAGTTATGTATTTCTTCAGAGTGTGTGTGTGTGTGTGTGTGTGTGTGTGTGTGTGTGTGTGGAAAATACAGCTATTTAAATTTCACTTGAGTTTGAACTGACTGTTAAAAAGTTCCTATCGATCACACTAAACCTTCCACAGAAGGAAGTTTATTTTTTGATTCTGATTCAGTTTTCTGAACGCAGGGATATTTATAACAGAAATGTTTTCTCTGTGCATGTGACGTATAGTAACGATATTAAGCTTGCAGCCAGATTGAAGCTTCATAGCGAGGTTATACCTCAGGTACCTTCGGTGAGGCGTTCTTAAAAGTCTTTACATACAGTAGTGAGAGACACAAAAAGAAAGTCATGAATAATTTATATTTTTTATCACGTATGTGCTTCGGGTAACACCTTATCTGAGGCTTCATAACGTATTCATATGCACTGTGTAAATATTTTACATTGGATATTTTCTGCCTTTAAAGGAAGCAGCATGGGTGTAACGTTACTGTTATCACACTGTTACCATGACGATGTGTTTTCATGCACAATTTGCCGGCGTAATTGTTTGTTATTAAAACATACGTTTTTTTCCGTTCTTGGTTACATTTCGGTTTGTTCTGAGAAAGAAGAAGTTTATGTAAGCTCCGAGTTACGCTACAGCAGATGTAAACAGATGTTCCCTAGACACGCTCTGTTTCTTCTCTCCGGATGTTTTATTTCAAGGATACGATCGTATGATCCCTGTGATTTACAGGAGCACGACTCGACTGACTGAGCTGCCATTAAATAAATTAATCAACATCCTTCTCACCAAGTGACCTTCAGGCGAGTGATTACGGGCTTCTTAGTGTTTGTGTTTTATTGTGTTTATGTAACGTGATTTAAATTCAGTTTTTTGTTCAGGTGATGGTGTTAGGAATAGAACACACACACAGAGAAAGAGATCCAGTATAATAGCATGAGTACTTTATTTTGTGTGTGTGTGTGTGTGTATGTGTGTGTGTGTGTGTGTGTGTAAGAGGTTCTTCAGGGAAACACAGCAGTCTTCTTTCCTGGAAGTGATTTTGCACTTTCATGTCTGTTCTTCACCGTGAGCAGGTAGAGTGATGCCTCGATTACACACACACACACACACACACACACACACACACACACACACACACACACATACACACACCTACAAAGTGTATCTTGGGGCTTGAGAAAAGCTTTAAATTCATTTATGTATTCATCTGTGCTTTATACAGTGAATAAAAAGGTAGATTTATTTTCTAAATATTTTAAGGTTCAATCCAGAAGGTTGTTTTTCTCAAGGCCTCAGTTTCCTGAAAACGAAATGTAATTATATTTGGAAATTAAACTAACCGGTGATGTAAATGAAATCAATTTTCTTTATTCTAATTGACCTGTTTTTTTTTTTTTCTTTTTTGTCAGAATGCTGTGGAAAGCGTCTGCATTCTCACAACTCCACAACTCTTTGTTCCCCCTGTTTATATGATTATACTCAGAAATAAAATCCGGCGAGTGTTAAACTAAAACACCATCACATGCCCTTTCATCTGAATTCACTCTTCGTCTGAAATCTTTCACCAGAACTCTCACATTCGTTCGACTTCTTCGGAAGATACCAATCCAGACCCTGAAAGATTTGAAAAAGATAACTCACAGCTGCTTTGTTCTCAGGCAGATTTCCGTCATGGGCCACCACACTTAGTTTCACCCCGGGGTGCTTCTCAGTAAGCACTTACGCTTTCAAGATAGTGTGGTGATTCAGAAAAGAAAAAAAAGAAGAAGAAGGAGAAGAAGCAGGAAGCTTTCAAGAACTCATTCATGAGTCACAAGAAATTCATACACTGTCATTATGTGCAGAACGTGTAAGTAACATCAACTCAGAGGGAAAACAATTCAGGAAAATAAGCTGCGTCTTATAAATCATTCGAATGGATGGAGTTGTTGATGTCAGGATGTTTCACAATGAAAGAGGAAGATAAAAAAGCTAAAAACAAATCTTCCTCATAAAGATTTACTTTTATAACTTGAAAAATATATGCTATTTTTTTTTTATCTTGTACAACAAAAAGACTTAAAATTAAATTCTCTAACTGTACAGTATATTGTACAGCTATAAAATAAATTTTTATAATTTTTAAAAATACTACAAAACTTTAACCATTAGATTAAAATATCTATTTAAAAAAAACTGTAAAAATGACTTAAAATAAAATTCTCTAACTGTACAGTATATAGTACAGCTATTTGAAAAAAAGAAAAGAAAAGATAATAATAATAATATACATATATATATATACATATACTTCTTTGTCTTCCATGTACACAGCAAACAGATCTGAGTGAAAGAAATCACTTCCTCCTGCGTCAAACACTATTACCACTGATCAGCTAGAGTTTACGGTACGGCAACACCCAAGACACAAAGCCTTATCTCGATCTTACTCACTTTCTGAGTAAAGCAATTTATTGCCACTGTGAGTGTGTGTGTGTGTGTTCCTTAACAGGCTCCGCCCGCCCTCTGTTTCTTGTAAATGTGTGTCTGAGCCATGAAGAGATTACGGTCACCGAAGCTCTGCCCCTTAAACCCTGCTTCTACTCAGATGAGTCAGTCTAGCACGTGTGTCATTTCAGGAATGCAGGTACATCAGGAGACGTAATCTAGACGAC
Source organism: Hemibagrus wyckioides (assembly GCF_019097595.1). Lineage (NCBI taxonomy): Eukaryota > Metazoa > Chordata > Actinopteri > Siluriformes > Bagridae > Hemibagrus > Hemibagrus wyckioides. Next base: position 24,382,122 of record NC_080711.1, read on the forward strand.
GAGGTTGTTTTAAAAAAAGCAACAGAGTAACAATGACATAGTGAGAACATTTCCCTATTCTCGGGAAGGGCTAGATCCACTTTCAGTTGAGTGACAAAATTACTAAGAAGGTCATCGAATATAGACCAAATACACTGGAACCAGTAAAGCTTACTGAATGGAATTGTACTGTTCCAGTCAGATTCGTTTTTTGATTAGTTTTTGCCGCGCCGTGGGTGACAGAGCAGTGCCTCTGGGTGACGAAATAACGCCTGAAATGTTCTTTTCCTCAATGAACTTCAACACTGCGGGATAGTGTATAGGGTTTAAACAGGAGAGATTTTTACTCTTCTCTATGTATCTGTAAAAGCATCAAGATTCCGCTCGTTCGCTTGGGAGGGTTTTAAGCTTCCTGAAATTCCGGGCAGCACTCCTAAAAGATCCTTCAAGAATAGCTTTGTTTTCAAAGTGAAAGTACAACTTGAGATGTTCATGATCTGAACAATGTTCATTGTGTGCTCTTTTGGTTGTGAGGGGAAAATCTAACATTCCCATATTTGTTTGTTTTCTCCCCTCCCATTGCAGACAAAGTGAATGAATAAAAAAGCCAGATGTGTTTTTCAATGGTTTAAAAATACATTTATTATTATTATTATTACTATAAAAATACTGGTAGAGAAATGGATGTTTTTGCACAGCAAAAATAGAATCACAGGAAACACTCAAGGCCCCTGCATAATAGTGTAAACATTCAACGACGTTGTAAACTTTCAACTGTTCAAGTCATTCCAAAATGTGCTACAAAGTGCCTGTTCGGAACCGTCAAGTATGGCAAGCATGTTTCCGTAGCGGTGCGTTAATGCGTCCGAGCCTTCAGAGCCGATACGGAAAAGAGCGGAGGAAGTCTTTGACGATGGAATTGACCGGAAGCTGATCAATAGCCTGCGCTCCGGACGTTTCCATAATCTGTTTGCGGCAGAGTTCCTGCAGTGAGCGTACACGCTGCTTTCTGTACGGACAAAGCAGGCTCTTCTTTGTCGAGCTGGAGTAGTGTTCCAGCAGCTGGAAGAGCGTATCGAACGACTCCTTGCTCCCCATCAGACTGAAGCGCGAGCTCTGGAAGTGTATCCGAACGCTGACTGGCCCTGGAGGAGCCCTGTAGCTCAGTGTAAAGAAAACGTCCCTCTGTTGGCTGTCCCGGATCAGGAAAGTTCCCACAGGTTCCTTTTTGAGCTTATGGTGGGCTTCTTCGACCGTCATTGGCCCCCAGTAGAATCCGCTTTCCTCCAGCATGGATGTGGTCTCGACGATGGTTTTGAAGTCGCTCTCACTCCTGAAAGACCGGAAGTGAGTGTGGTTTTCTGTGTGCAAGTGCGGGGCTCGGCGATCCGCTGAAGTGCCTGACGTGTCTTCCACGGCGCCGTGCGCTACCATCCTACAGGGAAGACCAGCTCCTGGCGCTGTCTTCCATAGCGTAGCGTCATAAAGGTCATCTAGGCGAGGAGGTCTGATGGGAGGGAGGAAAGAGAAAGTATGTGAGTCAGCCGATCAGGACTGTGATTTCAGACATTTAACAGCCGTGAAGTCAAATTGGAAATCTGCTTTTCATATTCAAGTCAAGATGCAGAATAACTCCACGGATCTGAGGTCACTTTCTGTTTCCTTTAGTTTCAGATCAGGAGCAGGAGCAGTGCTGGAGTTCCCATTTCACTGGAAATGGAAAGGATTTGTTCTTGAAATGTAGCTGATTCTCATTAAATGACACTTGGAACTGAATAAGATCATCAGGATTTAGATATCTGGCAGCACTCTGAGGTTTGGATGGTAGCTAGAGGCCAGTAACTGTAATTACACTGTCTGAGAAAAAACGCTAAAATAATCATTTCCATCCTGACTCCTACAGACATAAAACACTCTTATTTTTATTAATTCTTTTTTTTTTTTCTTTTTTATACATGAATAATTCCAACCACGTTCATTACATCTATAGGAACAAAAGGATTGTAAGCGGAACAAAGCATTCTTATGCACAATTGACCTCAAATCTGGGTACAGCTCAGAACACGCCAGTCTAAATGGAGATAAAGTTGATGTTGGAACATCTCACAGTGTCTGAAATTTCATCTGCGGTGTTTAGAATCCGTCCCATCGTGGGAACAGACAGCATTCTATCCCCTAAAGAAAGGGGTTTAGGTTTCATTAAAAAAAAACTTCCAGGAGGAACTCCTCAAAGACTTTTCCAGGAACTCGCAGGAGAACGTTTTGTTTTCACGGTGAAAAGTTCTTTGCGGTGAGACTCGACTCTAACAACTAAGTCATCTATTAACTCGGTTTATATTAACAGTGATCGATTAAAATCGGATTCTAAACTTGTGCTAAAACTAGGCGCACACACATACACGCGCGCGCGCGCGCACACACATTCACCGCGGCTCCCTGGCTTCAGTTACTCCTGTCTAGGCGATTTTTATTGTCGGGTTTTCGGAGGGGAAAAAATCATCTCAGCGCTCTTACCGTTCACAGCCTGAAACAGTGAGCTGGAGACCGTGGAAGCATGGCGTCTGATCGGCGTGTGTATGAACTCCACAACGCGCTGAGTTAATTCCATTAGCTTTTCAAGCCTGCGGTCCTCGCGTGAATCTGATCTTGGGAGCGTAGCAGCGTTATAAAGCAGCCTAAGCGCCACCCCTCCTCACCCTCCCTCCTCGCGCTCTCTCGCTCTCTCTCTCTCCCTCTCTCTCTCTCTCACACACACACACACACACATGTACACTGCGTTTCCCGGAAAGTTTGCTTTCGCTTTAGCTTGAAGCTCTTCTCTGAAATCGTCAAGTTCTACTTCAAACCGCAGTGCGCGCGCCACTCTGACAACACGCGATCCCTGGTTGCCATAACGACCGAGCGCGTGCGCGCGCCTGTGTGTTAGAAAAACATGTTTCTTGCTCTGTGTTTATGCATGCACGGATATACCTTAGACATGGCCAAAAGTTTGTGCACCCCTTGACTATTGCACTCATATCTGATTCTTCTTCTCCAATCTGCACACAATTCTATGAAGTATTTCTGTTTTTCTGTTGAATTTCTCTTCAGTTCCTTCACTGAAACTAAGAGGCCTGTTCCAGCATGAGAAAGTGCACAAAGGAGCTGCACAAAGACATGGCGTGGAGGTTAAGCTTTAGGTGAAAGAGCTGTGTCCTGCACAGAGCCCTGGATACCTGGAACACAGACTGCTGAAATCTGGTGTGTACTGTTCTACAAGAACTCAGGGGTGCACTGGCCATATAGTGCGTGTGTGTGTGTGTGTGTGTGTGTGTGTGTACCTGTTGGAGCATACATACAGTATGTTAAATCCTATGACCCTAAAGTAGCTCCTAAGTAGCATGAAGTTAAGAGTAAAAATAACACCCATAATAAAATATGAGCCTCAGAGAGCTGCATGTCAGATATTCCCAGTGTTCTTTAACACTGTGCTTTATACACCTACGTAGACGAAACATCTTCACCACGCTTTATTATCCAAGTTTTATTTCATCTCATGTTGTGTCACTGCAGGAGATAATCGAATGTTTCTGTATCTGTTTGTGCATCATGTTTATTCGAGCGGATATTTGTGCAGAAATTCTGTGAAGTTCACACTACGTTGTGTCGCCAGACTATTGCGTTATAACGGCTAAAAGTGCTGTAATGAGAACAGAGCTGCTGTTACTTTCATTTCTTTTTCCTTTATTTTCTTCTTTTGTCACTCGCTGTGTTTTCAGACCTCTCCACCCAAACACGCCACAGTAAATACAGGTTAATTATGGACTTGGCACGCCACACAGTAAGATGAACCTCCAGGCGTGTGCATTAGGACGTGTACATACATGAAGTTAGTTCTCTTTTACAGCTGCTTCTAACAATGATTTCATTGTGAAACTGAAATGCCTCACATACACGCATCTCTAGTCAGTTTGAGTCAATTTGCCTTACTTCATATAGCTGCTTTCATTTCTGTCGAGTTTCTCAGAAATGCTCATGTTTACTTGGTGCTGGATTGGACATCCCTCTTTTACATATGGCGTATGAGATTATATCTCAGGCACAGCAGGCATCGCATGAGTAACTGCAGTTCCTCTGAACATGTGGCTCACTTCTAAGCAAATGGGCCTTTCTGGGGAAATCGGGATTTTTGTCATTTATTGTATTGTGTTTGCATATGAATTAGTTTTAAAACCCCACATGTTGGATTTATTCTGCATTCAAGAATTATTATTATTTATTTATTATTTAGAATTATTATTAATAATAATATTTTTAACAGAATTTACTTTTACAAAGCATGCAGGTTAGCTCTTAAATATTTTTTGTATCCTCCTTTCTTTTGTTTTGTATTATTATTATTATTATTATTATTATTATTATTATTATTATTATTATTACTACTACTACTACTACTACTACTACTACTACTACCAAGGTGAGTGCAAACCTAAAAAAGTGTGAAATAATTTTATAAATTAAATTTTTTTGATAGGTTTCTCACCTTAAACCTGATGCACTGCAGCTGTGACAGCTGTTTAAAAAGGTTTTTATTTGATCCTTGCATTAATTATTCAGTTAGTTAGTTAGTTAGTTAGTTAATTTTGCATGCATGAACCTAACTAAAGGAAGAAGTTACTGGGTCACAGTGCGGATAAAAGCTGTGTGTGTGTGTGTGTGTGTGTGTGGCTAAGTTTGCGTGCTTGTGTGTATATATCTGTGTGGTCTCTGTCTTATCATTTCACACTTATTTTACAGGAAAGTGAAAGTGAAAGTTCAGCTGTTCTTCACCATGTTACCAGCAGATGTCAGTGTTTCCCGAAATTCCCGATTATTATTATTTTTCTCTCCTAATCGTGTCTGTATCTGTTCGTACGCCATTAAGATCTCAGATCAGATCCTTTAATGCAGAGCTGGTGCAGGAGGAGGAGGTAGATGCAGGAAGTCATGTGCAGTTCATCCCGTGTGTCGTGTCACCAGACCATTGTGTTATAACACATGCTATAAACAGGCTATAATGAGATCAGAACCGTTGTTAGTTTCATTTCTGGACAGCAGAGACGTTTAGTGTTTTTTCTCCTTTGTGTTCAGATGTAAGTTTAAAGCTCCACCCAGACAAGACACAGCAAACCGACTTTAATGATCGTTAACCGGGTTTATTCTCAGAAACGGATAACAAATCGCTGGTTGAGATCTTACACCATTGGTCATTTTGATTCTCTGCCTGGATTAGCTTCCAGGAGTATTTCTGTCATTTCCCCCAAAAAATGAAGTTCAGCTAAACTTCTACTTAATCCAGGTTTAAGTGTTTAAATATATTTATTGTCTACGTTTCTGAAAAGATTTTTCATTTCATTTTGTTTCTTTTAATCAGCACAGTAGGATGCTTTATTTAGAATACAAAGATAAGATTTAGATTCAGTTCTTTGTCTCTTTTCCTTCGGTCACTTTCACATTCGACAGAGTTCCCACAAGTCACATGACCTACCTTCAACTCTCAAACCATAAACCACGTCTGCGCTCTTCCTTTATTGTAAAGCTCTACCTGTTACACGTCTAGAACACCAGATAGGCATGATGGATTGTTATGTAGAGGAGCCTGGTGGAGTTTGACCTCCATCTGTGCTTTGTGTTTTGTTTCCTTTAACTCAAGTCAGTGCCTGGAAATTCACAACACCGTGAGAAGGTCCAAAGTCATACCACATAACACATACCCTGAGCTGCTTTTACTTTTTATTTCTTTACATTTCAGACTTTAAATCAAGAAGAAACTAGAAGCCCGGGTGCAGCAGTGAGTTAATTTCATTTATTAGTTAACACGTCCTAACCTGTCCTTCTGAGGGAGGGGTGTAAAGGATTTTTGGTTTCTAGGTGGAAGAGCTTGTGCATGTGTTTTATAGTTTATCTACAAAAACAGAAGAAAATTTCCCTTTTTTTCCAGGGGCTGCTTCTGAATATTTAAAGGCCTCAAGCAACCACAATCATTTTATTTTAGATGCAAGAAAGAAAAGAATTAATACTTCATTCGCTTGGACGAGGAAAAACAGTGAAATAAAATACAAGCAACTGAACAAGAACTGTATATCCACAGAATTAAACCTCTTAAAGTAAATGAAATAAACAAACAAACAAACAAACAAATAAATAAATAGCTCTGAAAATAAAAAATACATAAATAAATAAAAATACATAAATAAATAAATATGTATCAGCACTTTATCATCATTTCTTCATTGGCTGTACTCCGATGAGCTCGGGTCCTCTGATGTTAGAACCCTATTTAGAACCCTTTTTCTGACAGGATGGTTTTTACACTCAGTTTCTGGGTTTGACATAGAACCTCTAATGTTTCCCCAGAGCAACAACCCTTTACAAGTATTTAGAGATTGAAAAAAAAAATGGTTCTTTACGGGCCCATCAGATGAGTGTTTAACTTCCAAATAGGGTTCTACTTAGAACCCGTTCTGATAGGAAACACTTTGCTGTATGTCGAACAGTTCTTCAAACCAAAGGACATTTAAAGGTTTTCTTTTCTTTTAATATTTGGAGCCTTCTCTGTCAGGGTAACACTTTGGGTTCTACAGAGAACCTTCTCCATTTTTAAACATAATAGACTCTAAGGGCGCTTTAATGGTTGACTTTATGATTACGGATTATTGAGATGCTTTCTGATAGCAAATGAAATTTAGTCAGACAAATGAAGAACTTAAGTATAAGGGTTCTAAGAGGAGAAGTGAGGAGTTTGTCGAGCAGGTTGCTTGGTGCATTAACTTTTTACTAGTTGAGTCGCTTCATGTGAAGAGGTGTTCTTAGAAAATAAAAAAAGTTCCTTAAGGGTTCTTTGGAAAAGGGTTCTGTCCTTGATGTAGAACCTTTTAGGTCTCCCCTATTGATGCAAATGAAAGTGTTGTATTTTTTTTTTTTCACTCTGCTTTTCAGACTGCGACAGGAAGAAGAGTTCTGAGAAATTCAGGTGTGTGCAAATAAAAAGTCTTTCCAGGAATTTAAAAAGACGATGCAGTCCTGTTAAAGGGACGGTTACAGGAAACACAGGAAGTGTCTTGAAACCACATGACTACTTCTGCTACTCAAAAACAAAACACCAAACCAAATCACCAAGTGACAGGCAGTGATCAGCACCTTCTGACCAATCACAGTTCAGAATCCCCACACCACACTGGAATGCTGAAATTCCGCTGAAATCTGGGAAATTACTTCTATGCTCTTGAAAAGAACTTCCAGGAACATTGATATTTAGGAATGATTTTGTTCTTGCCATAAAAAATGAAAAAATTTCCACCTTCAGCATAATTCTCTAAAAGTGTTTTCAATCCAAATGTTCCTGAGCGGTTCTTCTGTGACTCTGAGGAACCATTTTTTGGTATTGTTTTTATTAAGAGGAATATTTCAGCCCTTTCTGTAAATTACTCACTCAGAGTCTTCCTGCTCTGTGTATTACAGTATATACCGGCCATCACGTGACTTCTGGCTTCTGTCTGTTTTTGCTGATTGAAAAGATAAATTATCAGAGAACTCAGGTGTCTCACACACACGCATAAGGCAGGATGATGTGGTCATGAGTTGTACAATGATTTATAAAGGATTTCTTAACAGTTTACTGGGTGATTTATGTTTTTGGGGCCACATCAATCTGAGAGTCTGAACAGTTCGGGGATGACCCCTTCCTGTTCCAACATGACTGCACACCAGTGACCAAAGCAAGGTCCATAAAGACATGGATGAGTGAGTTTGGTGTGGAGGAACTTGACTGGCCTGCACAGAGTCCTGACCTCAACCCCATAGAACACCTTTGGGATGAATTAGAGTGGAGACTGTGAGCCAGGCCTTCTCGTCCAACATCAGTGCCTGACCTCACAAATGCACTTCTAGAGGAATGGCCAAAGATTCCCATAAACACACTCCTAAACCTTGTGGAAATCCTTCCCAGAAGAGTTGAAGCTGTTATAGCTGCAAAAGGCGGGACAACTCCATATTACATTCATGTTCATGTGAAGGCAGATGTTTCAAAACTTTTGGCCAGACTTCCATCAGGAATCCTGTAAAAACTGGGAGAGAAGGAATATCTGCTGTATTTTTATACCTAAATTCTAATTAATTACTGATTATTCTGTGTATTAGGAGAAAAATCCTTCCAAATTTTCACACTTCCTGTTTTTGAAGATTCTGACTCATCCATGTGCGGTTTTCTGGAAGTTGAATCATGTCAGCTGGACTTATTTCTGGTTAAAACAAAACATTTCACTACTCATCCAAGCAGCTTCTTCAGGGAAGTCGGCCTCAAGGACACCTAAAGACCCACCAAGACTTTTACATTCTCTGCCTGTTACCCCACTTTACTACACTCTCTCTCTTTACTCGCCTTCTCATTACATCCTAACAACTTCCCTTACTCCTAACACCTCCCTCAATCTCACCTTCGCCTTGTTCCCTTAACGAGGCTGTCCAGGGAAGGGGGGGACCCTTGACCCTGAAGGATGCTCGGATGAGTAGTGAAACTTAACTAGAAAGAAGTTCTATGAATGACCCAACTTCTACACAAATACTGTTGCACTGTTGCGCCACCTGCTGGTCATTTTTTCACAGAATCCTGTGCAGTCAAGTGAACAAATTTGCATCCAAATGCTATTTGTTCAGTTAAATAAAATACTTTTATATGCATTCTTCATAAATAAATAAATAAATAAATAAATAAATAAAACCCAGAAACTTCTTTTTCTATTGATCATGTACAGTGTAATCTATATATTTCTTAGGAGGATTGTCCCACAGTGTCCCAACAATACTTGAAAGAAGTAGAGAAATATCTGTATTTTTCTTCTTTAAAATAATCTTTTTTATCTTTTGTGAACCTCCACAGGAAGAGATGTGTAAACCCCCCAAAACTCTGCATGAGTCTTTAGTTCCCACCCAAACTCCACTCTTATCTCCTGCAGCTTGTTATCATGGACAAAAGGCTACAGGGGGGAAAGCGCGCGTTTTTTCTTGCAGTATCATTTAACTTTCTTTGACCAGAGTGACTGCTGGGGTCTCGACTGGACACACAAGTGAGTAACCTCATCTAAAATACTGAAATATTGCACTCTCTCATTGTTTATTATGGGTTATAATGACAATTAATCGGAAAATGCAGTAGTTTAGTAGTATTTTAATATAACATGATACATTTTAGGTCATGGTGAACCTGTGTGAAACATTTTCTAAGAAATTGTGAATTTACTTATGAATTTAAACCTAAAATATTATGTAAAGGCGTCTTCAAATATATATAGTACAGTACAGTATAGTACAGTATATATTAAATTTTTAATTACAGTAACACTGAAAGGTATGTAGTATAAATTAGTATATAAAGTATATATTATAATATAAATATAAAATAAAATATAAAAAAGTATATATTATAGTATAGTATAAATTAGTAGTATAAAGTAGTATAAATTAAAAGAGGGCAAAAAATTTTTAATTTAAACCTTTATTTTGTATTCCTATTATTTATTCGCATATCTAAGCACATTTATACTGTATTAAAACTATTGCCGGAACTCAAGTTTTGGAATGTTGTTTTATCCGGCGCTTGTTTTACGACGCACTCTTTAACAAAATGGCTTCGGGTTGTAATACAAAAAGTCTGCACGTTTGCTAAGTAGGTGTGCTATGTAGGGTACAAGTAGTAGTTCTTACCGCGTTAGCTGTAGTGCACTTGAGATTAATAAGGGAGGCATTTGGGACGCTGCATGGTTAGCTGTTCTGAGTGTACACTCAGCTCTATAGCATGTTAAATTGTATTTAACTTAGCATTTAAAGCTAATGTCTTACTGAACGGTTAGAAAGTTGGCTAACGTGTTAAATTAGCGCTTTTAGCTTGAATGCGTACAACCGCCTCCTCTCTTTATTTTCTACTTAAATGTGTAATATTTTTAGGTTTTTGTAGCAGGTTAGTTCAACAGCTAGGAGAAAATCGATGGCACTTTTGCTGGAGGCTTCTGGTTTCTATAGAAACGGCTACAGGACCCAATATGTGAAGGACAAAAAGGGGACATTTGGGTAAACACTTGATTTTTCTTTAAAATATATATATGTGTATAGAAAAGAAAACCATAAAGTGTGATGTTTTTGGTTGCTTAATTGCAAATCAATCATCTGTCTGTAATTATCGGTGTGAATATGTGACTTTTTACGCTACGTGAAAAATATCGCGGTTTTTTACGATATCACGGTATGAAGAGCCAGCTCGGGTTATTCATAGTTAAAATAATTCATAATAATGAATCATTTAAACTGCTGACTTATTGTTAAATAACTTGTTAGAAGGACAGGAATTTATGACAAAAACTACAAGCTAATCATTGTTGCTGAAACATGTGAGTTTAATGTTAAAGATTTCTCCTGAATTTTTATTTCAGATCGTTAAAAGTCAGTCAATTAAAAAAAAAATAGACAAAAGTGTAAATGATAATTGACTGAAATCTGTTTCCGTTATTCACCAGAACTCATCCAGGTACCTTTCTGTGTTTCATCAACAGGTTTTAGTCACTTGGAGATTTATTTTTTTAAGTGCAGTCATGGTGCTGAAGATTTTCTTCCCGCGATGCTGCAACATGGCTGACAGCGGTCTGCTGGTGGGGCGCTGGATCCCGGGCCAAGACACTGCCGTGGTTCTCGCCGTCGTTCACTACCCCTTCATACCTGGCCAGGTGAAGAAGTACCTGAGCGATTTGCGCAGCCAGATTCAGGTGGATCTGACCGTTCTGGGGTCGTGGAGCTTATCCAAGGATGGCCAGAAGGAAATGGACAGCTTCTTGAAGGACCTCAGCACCATCTTCCCTCACTCACGCTGGCTGCAGCTGAGCCGTGAACCCGGTAAGAGAGGCTTCGCTTGTGAGGTGGTGTGCAAAAACGGCCACGCGCCGGCAAGTGACGAGGAAGACAAAATCATCTTTGTTCATTATGATCAGAGGAAGGTTATGCTCTCGCAGCTTCATCCCGTTCTTGAAAACGGCGCCGATGTGGAGTCTTCAGAGCTACGTGCGGTTTTTCACACAGTTTCCCGAAGCGAGCCGCTGTTCCTCCTTGACAAGTACGACGACGGGCCACTGAAGCTGACCCACTGGCAGTCGGACGGCAGGGAGGCGAGCATCATCATGGAATTGGTCAAGCAGGCCTCCGTTCCCATCTGCATGCTCCTTACCATGCTGGTGTGTTGGTGGAAATGGCTGTGGAGCTTAAGGTGAGCCGGGATTAGAGAACACTTAGAGAGGGTTAGTCACGTGTACATGTTTTTAAACAAAGATGTATCACAATACAACACATACCATACTTAACAATACACAATATTTAGCACAATTATTTATTTATTTAGTTAGTTAGTTTATAGTGTTGCCGCCAACATTTAATTGTTTTAATTAATAGTGCCTTGGTTTTGGACCAGAAATTTTAACAAAGTTCTGAAATAAGAAAACTCGATAGATACTTTGCATGGAACTCACAGATTTTAATGTGTATTATCGAACTGATTTATTTATTGCAAGTCAAGAAATACAATCATAAATTATAACTTGCACCTTTATTATTACTTTAATAATAATAATAATGTAAATATTAATCAGCTGGCTAAACTAATGAATGAATCAGTCACTTTTTGTTTTTTGGTAATGTGCTGTTTTAAGAGTAATTTGTTGTTTTTAGTGCCCTCTGATGGCCATGAGGTGAATTGCACTGGATTGCTTTGGGTGGAAATTAAGACACTTCAGATTATCAAGTTTTTTTTGGTGTATTTATAATTTTACAATTCATTCAGGTCTATAAGCATTTTGAAAAATGATTGTTATTTTTGATCCGATCTAATTTCCACTCTGACGGTTGTATTATGATGCTACAAATGTGAACCCCATTTTTTTTTCATACAGACTTCTGAATATTTGGCCAGTCTGCTTTATTTCGAGCAAGCTGTCCACCTGCGTTCAGGCAGGATACAGAACCGATCATTTCCAAACCGTCTTCTCGACCCGGAAAGCCACGACGCACATGGACTTCATGAGGTCCGAGATTCGAACCCTATATTTTTGTATTTTTTTTTTTAAAAAAAAGTCTTTTATACACAATCTAAACCTCATGTTTGTGTTTTTCTTCTCTCTGTAGGAAGGCAAACATGTTTGTGTCCTTCTTTGTGGACATAGCTCTGGGACTGCTCCTGATCTCGTGGCTCTACAGAGAGAACCGTATCAGCCAGCTCGCTAACACCTTAGTGCCGGCTGCTGATGTGAGCACTGTTTACACTCGCAACACAACACACAAAGATAGAAAGAGCTTGTTGACGCACCGCTACACCTGATTGCAGTGTTTAACGGCTGTCTTGAATCAGAATCAGGTGGGCGGGGTTTAAACATCAGGTATGTAGGCATTGACTGACGAGAAATCCTGCCTCGATGATACAGAACTGATGTCGTAATATAACGTATCACCTGTCAGACAGAGTGAAGAAGGCGTGGCCTCACACTGTATATGTCAGTCTCGTTGATGGAGGTGTCACCTGTATACCTGTCACTCGCACTAAAGGAGGCCTTATTGTCATAGAGAATTTTATCCCACGTGTACAAGTTACATTACATTTAAATCAACAATCTGCATGTCCTACACACGGGCTGTTATAACGTGTTTAAGTTATAGACTATTTGTTTCTAATCAGATTTTATTAAGATCTAAATGTACAGGAGCAGCGTTGGGTTCTGCTGCAGGTGGAAATGAACTCTGTAGATGTTATAAACATGACGGTTTACAGTAGAAACAGTATGCTTTAGATACTAAGCCGCATGCTGTGTGCAATATAAACAGGTAAAGCTGTTTGGTTTTGTCTTCCAGCATGTGGCCAAGGAGCTGCAGGAGTTGCTGGAGTGGCTGATGGGCGCCCCCGCTGGTCTGAAGATGAACCGCGCTCTAGACGAGGTTCTGGGAAGATTCTTCCTCTACCATATCCACCTCTGGATCAGTGAGTGATGGCTGTTCTTTCACAGAGAGTAGAGGTTGAATTAGAGCGGAGACGGTGAGCCAGACCTTCTCGTCCAACATCAGTGCCTGACCTCACAAATGTGCTTCTAGAGAGGAACGGTCAAAAATTCCCATAAACACACTCCTAAACCTTGTGGAAAGCCTTCCCAGAAGAGATGAAGCTGTTATAGCTGCAAAGGGCGGGACAACTCCATATTACATTCATGTGCAGGTAAAGACAGACGTCCCAGTTTTGGCCTGGCTCACAGTCTCCACTCTAATTCATCCCAAAGGTGTTCTATGGGGTTGAGGTCAGGACTCTGTGCAGGCCAGTCAAGTTCCTCCACACCAAACTCACTCATCCATGTCTTTATGGACCTTGCTTTGTGCCCTGGTGTGCAGTCATGTTGGAACAGGAAGGGGTCATCCCCAAACTGTTCCCACAAAGAGCATGAAATTGTCCAAAATGTCTTGGTATGAAGCTGAAGCATTAAGAGTTCCTTTCACTGGAACTAAGGGGCCGAGCCCAACCCCTGAAAAACAACACCTGAACTCAGTGATCTGGAGGGGTGTCCCAATACTTTTGGCAATATAAGTGTATTTTAGCATTATTTTATCCTGTTACTACACTGACCTTTTAGTTCCTTAAGAGCTCGTGGTCGCTGTTGTAGAATGGACATTATTTACATTTACATTATTTACTGTCCAGTGTCACCCAAATGAGGATGAGGTTCCCTTCTGAGCCTGGTTCCTCTCAAGGTTTCTTCCTCAGATCATCTCAGGGAGATTTTCCTCACCTCTCATTATGGATAAAATAGGGAAACAGTAAACTAAACAAATTATTTTTACTGTTACTCGATCCATACTCAGAGGCTGGAAAATGGTTTAAATAGATTTTTATTTGATTAGGATTTAAAAATAAACTCTGACATCATGGTTCAACCCTTTTTTGCGTCCTCAGGCTACATCCGTCTGATGTCTCCCTTTATCGAAATGATCCTGTGGTACGTCGGACTGTCCGCATGCCTGGGCTTGACCTTCGCCCTTTCCGTGCTGTCGGACATTGTGGCGCTTCTGACCTTCCACATCTACTGCTTTTATGTGTATGGAGCAAGGTAAGGCATGGCATGATGACATCTACATAACTTACTGTTGGCAAAGAGACAATAAAGATGGAGGATGTACAGGAAGTCCCACCCTGAAACTGGACACAAAAGAGCTCTCAGATACAGGAGACTGCAGAGACATTAGTGTTTCATTTAAAAATAATTTAATTTAAAAGTAATAAAGCAGCTAGAGTTAAATCCAGGAGAGGGGAACCACATCAGTTCTGGATGAATCTATACAACGAATCCTAAATACCCTGCATAGTGCACCGAGAGAGAGAGAGAGAGAGAGAGAGAAACAGAGAGAGAGAGAGAAACAGAGAGAGAGAGAGAAACCATTTTGGGATTTGGTTTTCATTCTGTAAAGAACTTCAGGAATAATGACCATATAAAATGTCAGTGATGGTATCCTCACAACTTTTTTGTGCTTCCATGGTGGTAAGGAGATCAGAAGATGTGGTAGATCCTGGTGGTCTCATTATTTTAGCAACAATTTAATGGCAAAGACAAGGCCGGGTTAGAGTTTATAGGTGTGTTCTTCTTTTAGAAACATAAAACCCTGAGCTTATATTGCTAGAAATATTATCTGGTAACATTATTTATAGGTTCTATTTCAGCTGTAATTCAGTTTGAGAAACACAGATCAGCCATAACATTATGACCACTGAGAGGTGCCGTGAATAAGACTGAGTATCTCCTCATCATGGCACCTGTTAGTGGGGGGGATATATTAGGCAGCAAGTGAACATTTTGTCCTCAAAGTTGATGTTAGAAGCAGGAAAAATGGACAAGTGTAAGGATTTGAGCTTTGAGTTTGACGAAGGGCCAAATTGTGATGGCTAGACCACTGGATCAGAGCATCTCCAAAACTGCAGCTCTTGTGGGGTGTTCCCGGTCTGCAGTGGTCAGTATCTATCAAAAGTGGTCCAAGGAAGGAACAGTGGTGAACCGGCAACAGGGTCATGGGCGGTCAAGGCTCATTGATGCACGTGGGGAGAGAAGGCTGGACCGTGTGATCCGATCCAACAGACGAGCTACTGTTGCTCAAACTGCTGAAGAAGTTAATGCTGGTTCTGATAGAAAGGGGTCAGAATACACAGTGCAGGACGGGTCAGGGCTGTTTTGGCTGCAAAAGGGGGACCAGCACATTGTTAGGAAGGTGGTCATAATGTTATGACTGATCGGTCTATAAACAAGTCTGAAACATCAGAATCTGAAGCTTTTCTCCAAATGTGTAACAGGATTAATAAACACTACAGCTGGGGTGTATCATGCCTGTTGAACATTTACGTGATATTTTATACCGAAACTCTCGCTCTATATTGTAGACAAAGTGTGAAAACTGGAGCATTAGGAACTATTGATGCTGAAAATCCACCAGCAGAGGGCAGCATTGGTTCTTTTCATGTTGGAGACTCTTCGACTTTTACAATATTAAATATTAAAAATAAAGAATGCTGTGGAATTGGAATACGATTGTACAGTATTCTTGGTGTACATCTAAAAATCTATTTCTTTGGCTGAGGAAGATTTCTAAGTAAAAGTCCTCACATAGTCTGTATAATTCTAATGATCAATGTGACATGCTCACATGTTGGGTGTCAGCGGTGATGACACTAATTTGCTGTTTAATCATTTAAGGCATGAGCTACCATCAGCCAGGCTTAGACTATTAATAATAAAACACTTCCTTGACAGTTTGACTAAAAAAATGACAATAAGAAGCTAGTAATAGAAGTGAAATGACATTTTCTCTCATAAAACCAGGGCTACGATTCTTTTTCTCCTCCTGCAATAGTTTGTCGATTGTCACGTCGATGTCTCGCTGTGTAAAACAGGAACCGGGTCAGTACATGATTCTGATTGGTTAATCCTGTTTCTTACCTTAGCAGCCGGGAGCGGATTAAATGATTAAATGCTAAATCAATTGTAATGCCTTCATTGACCTCTTCTGGACATTATTATAGCACAAAAATGTTATTTGTGCAATAAATCTTCTGTGACGATCTTGATAACATTCAAAGAACCTTGGTATGCTTTTTAAATTCTGCATAATAAAGTTAAGAAAGAAAAGATCTGTATGTTGTGAGCCGTCTGTCTCTCTGCAGGCTCTACTGCCTGAAGATCTACGGCCTGACGTCTCTCTGGAGGCTTTTCCGTGGAAAAAAGTGGAACGTCCTGAGACAGCGTGTGGACTCCTGCTCCTACGACCTGGACCAGGTAACATACACCTTCTTTGCACTATTTTGCACCATGGAATAGAAAGGACTTTGTTCTTTATAGGAAGTTATTTATGTGATAATTGCTCACACAGCACAGTAGCTCAGCACAGAGGAGGTTAAAGCTATTGCACTTTCTTAGTAAAATTAAATTAAAAGAAAATAATCAACTTTAGAAGGTAAAAGTTAACTCTGCTTCACCCTTCGTTGATTATTTTCCTCTGACAGTCGGCCCCGAGGGTTATTTCTGCGTTTCAGGTCGTATTTGCTTTATTGTGGTTTATATGCTTTTGTTTTTTATTCTGTTCTTCTTCTGTAGTTGTTTCTCGGGACTCTGCTCTTCACCATCCTGTTGTTTTTGCTCCCCACCACCGCTCTGTATTACCTGGTTTTTACTCTGGTGAGTGAAACAGATCAATACACGAGGAAATGTATGTTTTATTCATAAAGCTGCGATGTGGACGGTGGAGTCGGTGGACTCATGAGTGCTGCTGTTTGTTTGTAGTTGCGGTTGTTGGTGGTGATGTTCCAGGGTCTGATCCACCTCAGTGTAGACTTCATCAACTCCTTCCCTCTGTTTGCCATGGGGCTGCGTATATGCAGGCCGTACAGACTGGCTGGTGCGTCTCACACACGCATACACACCTGCATTGTGCACGTTACCTTCACTTCTTATATTTTTGCTTATAAACCTTGTTTATCCAGAATAACATTAACACTCATCAATCAGCTAGGCTTTTTAAAAGACAGATATATTTTATATTTCCTTTCTACTCAATGTTCACTCTGTTTATGGCAGTATAACATGCACTAATTAATATTCATTACACTCCTAAATATTCATTATGTACTTAGTATTCACTTTACACCCAGTATTCCCCACCGTATGCTATTGTTCATAGTACATTCGTTAGTGTTAACGTTATTAATGTTTCTTATACCTTTGTTATTGTTCATTATACACTTGTTAATGTTTATTATTCACTTATTAATATTCAATCATGAATATTTGAATACTGTGTGTATGTTTCAGAGGGCGTGAAATTCTGTGTGCTGCATGAAGAACCCGGTGCTCCACTTCACCTGCTGATGGAGGTAACACACTTATAGCATACATACTGCTCTTCACTCTACATGCTCATATTCATGTTTCCTGTCTGTTTGTCTTACAGTTTGTCTGTGTTTCTATCAATATGTCTATCTATCTCTTTATATTATGCACCAATGAAGCATAACATTAAGACCACCTGCCTAATATCGTGTCGGTCCCCCTTTTGCTGCCAAAACAGCCCTGACCCGTCCTGTCCTGTGTATTCTGACCCCTTTCTATCAGAACCAACATTAACTTTAACAATTTGAGCAACAGTAGCTCATCTGTTGGATCGGATCACACGGTCCAGCCTTCTCTCCCCACGTGCATCAATGAGCCTTTACTGGTCATAATGTTATACCTGATCGGGGTATCTAAGTAAGTGTGTGTGTGTGTGTGTGTGTGTGTGTGCAGATTAATCCTCTGCAGTGCAGTACAGTGCTGCAGTGTTATCGCATCGAGACGTCTGGCTGCTCGTCCAGAGACTCGTGGCTCACTTTGTGTAAGAAGCTTTTTGTAGGAGAGCTCATTTACCCCTGGAGGCAGAAAAGCACCAAGACTGATTGAAACACACCTGAGCCTCTCCTGAACTCTACTACACACCCCATGACCCCATGAGCAGCCTGATAACACACTGACCTCCTGCACTCAGTGTCTGTTTAAGGTGGAATCGGAGGTGTACTTTTTTTTCTAATTAACTGAATGACCTTACTCTCATGGTCTGGAATTTCTCACTCAGGCATCAATAATTAATATTTTAATCCTAGTCTTAATAAATACTAAGAAAAATCAAGATGTTTTATATTATCTTATTGATTTATTGTTGATTATACACTATCTTGGTACATTTACTAGATGTGTTCTATTTTTGAGAAGGTGCCATTTGTAACAGTCAGCAATTATTACATTTCCACATCTACACTTCCACAGATACAAATAATCTCAGCCTCTTCAGTGTACAAATAAAAACCTGAAACAATAATGTAGTGATTTAGTGATTACTCGTCTGTATCAGGTCAACAAAACAAATGACCAGTCCAGATTCATTCAGTTTTAGTGATTTGTTCAAACAGACTGAATTGTTTATAAATAAATCATTTCTGCTTCACACACTCCTCCTTTAAAGCTCACGACTCGTGCCAAGTTCTTTAATTCTCTTTGTTGTGTTAATTAGAGACTCATTAGCATATTAATAGAGCTGAACAAATCAGATTGTAAGAAATAAATTCCCAAGTGATTTATGTTTGCATTATAATATTATCTTTATAAAGCAATCATGCAGCCATGGTGTGTTCGAGTTATTGAGTGCCTTCCATTTCGCAGGTGTGTGTGCGCGTGCGCGCGCGCGTGCACATTTTGCAATCTGTTAAAGATTTTAGTTTTCATTCCTGCATGATCTTGCTGTCTGTATGTATCTGTCTGTTTATTGGTCTGTCTGTCTGTCTGTCTGTCTGTCTCTCTCTCTCTCTCTCTCTCTCGCTCCCCCTCTGTGTATTCTGTGTCCTTTAACGGCACTCACATTATTGAATTATATACAAACTTCTATTTCATAAAAATGATGGAGGTGGTGAGGCTCTGCTTATTAAAGCAGGCCATTAGAACCTCCGTTGTGTGTGTATGTGTGTTAAAAGCTCTCCAGATGTCCCCTCATGCCCCATGAGACGATCACGTTTCTCTTATACAGACACGTTCCAGGCACAAAGGCTTCATACAGCAATTTGCATTTTTAATCTCTTCCCTGGAAAGTGGGAGCATGTTTGTGCTTTAATGTTCCAGGTGACCTTTCACCTCTCGCTGGCCTCTTAACCCTCTCCAGCTGTCGTGCATGAAGTGTCTGGAGACCAATGGAAACGAGGAACTGATCTTTGTGTTATTTATTTATTTATTTATTTATTTTGTGTGCTTATCACAGAATAGTGTTACTGTAATTCTATAATGCTGAGAAAACAGATTTAATCCTAATGGCTAATAATTCTTCAATCTGTTCTACATTTTTATCTCTTCAGTAGATCTAAATCCATCTGCCTGCCTTCAGTCTAGTGTGGTGAATGTGGCAAATTTAATTTCTGGAATGTGTGTTTAGATAAGGAAGATAAATAAGAAATGCATGACTTGGAAAAAAAGAAACAGTGGATGAAACTGAAAATGTATGTGTGTCTTGTATCTGTTCCATTTTATTTTATTTTGATCTATCTTTCTATCTATCTGTCTATCTGTTTCCATAAGTGTGTCGTTCTCGTTATGTCTGTTTATCTGTCCAGATATCTGTCTGTCTTTCTGTCTTTTTATCTGTCTATCTCTCCCTCACTCTGTCTGCATGAGACGTAAGATGTGTGTATGGCGTGATGGGAATTCCGGCTCTTATCAGTGAGTCAAATCATTCCATTCCATTCAGTTCGCGTAAGAGTCGACTCTTTAAGGTCCAAAACGGCTCATTGCTATTTTTCCGGCTCAACCTGACAGATTTAGCTCACATATTTACCCCGTGATATTTTCTTTAAAATTAAGGCAGGGTTTTAAACGTTCTAATAAACAAGATAACAATACTGTGCGATACAGATAGATACTCCCTGATGGTTAATGCTGATTCATAAACACAGCTGAGCGACAAACACAGGGCTGGCTCACTGTTCACGCACTCACAGTAATGACCAGAAAACAAACAGGGTTCCGGGGAAACACTTTTGATTAAAACGAGAAATCATTTACAACCTAGCTGCTTTAACTACCTATTTCTACACTGATCGAAATGCATGACTCGCATGTAAGTCGGCTCTCGACGTAAAGGAATCGATTCAAAGACTCGGCTCATGGGAATCAACACAAGAACCTGACAGTGCAGGCGAACAGACGGACGCACCGAGTCGAGTGATGGATATTTACGTCATTAAACCGGACATTTCCGAGATTTAATAACAGAAATATAATCGTGGATATTTTGGAGCGACCTGCAAGATTTTTCCATACATTTGGAGGTGACATTTGTGGACATATTCCCTGGAAAACACCAACGTATCCAGGTTCATTTGCTACGTTGAATCCTGTGAGCTCCACAGATGCTAGCAATATTAGTCAGCTAAGCTAGTTTATGCTAACCTTATATTAAACCTGACAACCTGTGAATGAGCAAATGTAGCTAACTGTCCGCGTTGTCTTTCAATGAATTATTATTATTTTTACTAAAAAAAAAATCACTAGTTCATCATTGAGTCATCGACTGCACAGGAGGATAAGTGTCTCGCGCATTTATTAATTTTGACAGCTAGTTAGCAAGCTACAGGAAGATTAGCGTCGCTATAGAACCTCAATTAGCCCAATATATATATATATATATATATTTTATAGTTTAGACCTGATTTCTTGTACTTCCTGTATAAGACAAGGAATTCCGATTTTATATATATATATATATATATGTATGTGTTTAATATTATTGTAAAAAAAAAAAAAATCTAAACGACAGCATACTATGTTCTTTGTGAAATGCGTTTGTTGGTTAGCTAACAATGCTTAGCGAGTGTGCTAGCTGATTAGCAAACAGACAAATAAGCTGTTTCATTTCTTCATATTTAATCCGCCTACATAATTTAGGGTGCATATGTTGGGGTTTATATTATAGTTATAATAACAACAACAATAATAATAATAACAACAGTAACATTAATAATAATATCGTAGTGTTATTTCCCAAGCCAAGTAAGTAGTATGCGTGTAGGCTAGTTAAAGCTAATAAACGGCGCTAGCATAAAGGAGGCTGTAACGTTAAAAATAAAACTTGCAGTGTTGGTGACTATTTCGTTAAGGAAAGTGACTTCTCCTGCAGATATCTTTGTTTCTAGGCTTTGTGCTTTGTTGTTTCTCTGGACTTTAAATATAATCAGAAGAAAGGAAGCGCGAAGCTAATGTGAGCTAGCTGGAGTAGCTAGCTTGTACGCTGTTGGTTCTGGATGAATTTAGTCGGTTTTATGACACACGGTGAACATCTGGACGCTCGCGGAGGTTTGCTGGACCTTGTGGCTCTGATGTGAGCAGGATGGGCTCTCAGGGCAGCCCGGTGAAGAGCTACGACTACCTGCTGAAGTTCCTGCTGGTGGGAGACAGTGATGTGGGGAAAGGAGAGATCCTGGACAGTCTGCAGGACGGATCTGCGGAGAGTCCATACGCCTACAGCAGCGGTGAGTCCAGCAGCACCACCACCAGGGTTTATTCATACACAAACAACACTCTCCACAAGGTTGTGGGTTCAAGCCCAGCAAAGTTTATTCTTAATATTCTGCATAAAGGTGTGGGTTCATGTTCAGCTTCACCATCAAGGGTTGCTTTTGTACACAAAAACAAACAGTCCTCCAGGTGAATAAACCGTCTCCTTTGTGTTCATGCTCTCCGTTCGTTCCAGTAAAAGGGCTAGAAACCTTTTCGAGTCCTTACTGTGTCTGGACATGCTGGCAGGTGTGCAGTTACAGAAGCGTAAAGAGAAGATGCAGTGGCGCTTTAGTCTTTTAGTCCGTCCTGCTCTGTCCACCTACTCATCAGTACTGTACGCTTTTCAGAAACGGGTCACCTTCTAAAGCTGTCCATCACCGCCTCGTAGACCGCTGACTAGCCGAGTAGAGGTGATGCCGTAACTCGTCGTATTCCAGCTGTGTTGCGTTTTAGGACTTCGTGTAGAGAGTTTGCTTTGACGTCTCGAACTGCTTCTACACTGGATTTCTCTTTGATGAAACGAAGAGTAACCTGTTCACGCAAAGTGACGTCACCACGAGAATCGCTAAAACATCAGAAATATTCCAGTATAAACACAAGTATTGTGTTTCAGGGTGGAGGTTTGAGTCCTTACATTATAATATGGCTTTAATGTTACCAGTCTAACGGCTGTTTTATGCTTAGGACTGAGTTTGGAGTCACTGGTTTGTTTTTTTCCCTCCAATCCCAAATTCTTGTCTGTGGTCCAGTTGGAAAAATGCCGGAGTTTTCCTTTAGACAGTGGTCACATTTTCCAAATCTCAGTCTGCAGAGTGGTGACGGAGAAAACGTTGTGGTTCCGACACTAATATTAAATCGAATGTGGTTACTTATTTTGTGTGTGTGGAGTGACTTTCCCCAAGACGAAACATCCAGCCGTACGTTCTGAACTCTGAGTCTTTGTGCTCCTGTAATAATAAAGAGTTTAAGCTGCTGTGTAGCGCACTACAGATTTAATGTGCTTTAATGTTCGTGAAGAAGCGTCGTGGACGAGTCTCCTGCTCAGAACGTCGTCTCCTCCGACAGAATCATGAGCTGAACCTTATCTAATCTGACAAGGGTTTGTTTTGAACCTGCCCGTGTGTGTGGCTGCGTTGCGTAACACACTTCGGTGCGCTGCGCTCTTGTGGGTTTCTTTTATATGCAAATTTTTTGTTTAGCAATTAAAGGAAAAAGGCAGGAGTGGAGGACAGTGATGTGACAAAAAAAATCCTGTCACGAAACCTGAAAGCATTTCTGCGGCATACGTTATATCTGCAAAAATTAACTGGTTTAAAATTTTAGTAATTTGAATCTTTCGTAATAATAAAATAATGTGGCAATTTTAAAGGTTTCTTTAACATTAAATTGTTTTTAACATTAAATCGGTTGAGGTTAAAGCTTTTAATTTATATAAAAATATCCATCCGATATGATACAATGATATTGTGATAAATGTTACAGGGTTTTTAGGGTTTGTTTTTACAATAAAGTGTGTGAACGCTGGAGATAAAGGCTGCAGACCCAGTTCCACTAAGAGTTCAGTCATTTTTTTTAATGCCTGGATTTCTATTAAAAAAATGCAATAAATGATTTAATTGAACAGAACAGTTTAAACCAGAAATAATGAAACAGGACGATGTTTGATCAAATATTACTGTAATTCTGCTTCTTGGCAATTGTTTTGGCATTGTTCTGTTGATTACAGTGAAGCATATCTTCAGATGAATTCAAATCTACTAAGAAATTTCTTTACCAATGAGAATTTACTGAAATCAAGTCATTTTGCAGCGTCTGATTTTGCCAGAGAGCGAGAGGTCAGATAACTGGCTCTAGAGCGAATGTTCATTTGTGTTAAATTTTGATGCAAAAAGCGTCATCACTGGATTATATCTTTATTTTGGACAACGCTGTCTAGCTTCCATACAGAGAAACGTCCAGTAGAATCTCACTGGGAATTTGGACAATGTTAGCTCGTTAAATCCCACTGGTGTTACGATGCAGGAGCAGTTTTTTTTACAGGAAGTAAGCACACATGTTCACTTCCTCCAAAATCTCAGCACCGCATTCTGTCTTCTGTTTTTCACACTTCTGATTTTCAGTGTTTTCCTAAAACTTTAAAATCCTTTAAAGAGGAAGCGGACCACCTTTCTGCACGTGCTCGCATTTAGTGAACTCTCTCCGAGTGTCTTTCTGATCCACGGCTGTGTCAAAACCGTCTAGACAGACGGACAGACAGATCTGATTCGAACCCCTGAGCCTTCATTAAAATCTGCAGCGAGCGGCGTTTCTGTGGCGTGTTTACACTCCGAGGCTTTCTTGGGTTGAAAGAGCGCGGCTGTAAATATTTAAAGAGCCGAGCTGCTGCAGCAAACAGAGGTACTTTAGTGAGCTACTGATAGACACTGAGTTTCTGAATTTTCATGTGCTGTGAAGTTCTGGATTGTGATTGGCCAGAAGGTGTTGATTAATTCTCCATGACAGCAGATACAGCTTTACGTTAATGCACTCCTTCTAACTGTCATATATTATCATCGTTTCTATAATAACGGCTTGATTGGGAGGAGTCTCCAGTGTTTGTGCTTTCTCATTAAGAAAAGAAAAGTCTCTATCTATTTAGTTATTTGGTTTGAGAGAAACAGAAGAGTGAGTTGTTTCACATTGATATGACTCCGAGGTTTGCAGCTGCATCACTGTCAGATCTGCTGTTATAAAAAATGAATCGTTTCAGGATTCAGCAGCGATGTAGTGTATTTGTGTAAAATAAAATCTCTCTGCACTCTCTGCTGTTGGTTCCTGGGAGCGAGGCGTCTGGAGGAGCCCAGATTGAGCCGGTAATTACAGCGTGCCACCACCCACGGAACGGACCGTGTCTCCGTACAGACGTGGCGTGTCGATTTAGTTTAGGCTCCAAAATGTAAAACAGTGAGCGATCTAGATCAACTCCTCTCATCTCTCAGGAGCGTTAATAATCAGTTAGAATCAAAATTAAATTTAATCTTGGTGAAACAACTACAGACGTCCTACATACCCACAATTTCAGGTTCTGTTTGTGAGGGAAACGTCGTTTAAGGTTCTATATGGACACTTGAACATGGAGTTACTGCAGATGGAATGAGTGTGTCTGTATATTTATCCTGAATGTATGAATAAACATGATTATGCAAATTCGGAAACGCCTCCATCTCCAGATGCCCTAATTTATCTACCTTAACTCTGCAATCAGCCGCCTAGCTCACGTTTAATTATGGGATATCACGTTCCCAAGACAACCAACATCTGTTCATCACTAAAGTAGCTAAGCTGCATAGTTAGCTGGTTAAGCTTGTCATGCTAAATGTTGTCATTTTCATATTTCAGCAAACAGAGGTTCCCCCAGATCAGTTTTACACAGAAAGTGTTTAATTTCTAAAGTGTGATTTTATTCTGATCAGAATAAGAACAAGCACACAAAGATTTCAGAGAGACATTAAGATTTTGAGCCTCCGAGACTCGAGGACGAGCAAAAAGACTGAAGGTTCTCGTCATCAAAACTTTATGAAGCCTCTCCAAACCCATCTGCTCTATTTTTCCCTCGCAGACTCTATCTGCTTAAAAGCATGTCACTTCCTGTCTGGACGTTAAACGAATGCCAGCACAGTGTAATTTTGGAGTGAATGAACTTTGCAGATGTCGGCCAGGAGACGGGCGGTGTGACACATTCACGCTGTGTGTCGTAGACCATCTGGAAATAAGACACTGTTACAGCCCTGTTCCTGTTCTCTTTAAAAAGAAAGCTTGAAGGTGCAAAGCAGGCCAGAGCGGCTCCTCACGTCCTGCCGTGTGACCGAGTGTCCTGTACATCTGCATTTTAAACTCTCGTGTTTATAGCAAGAGTTCGAGCTGAGATTAGATTATATTCTGACTTCATCCAGATCCAGAATGGCCGATTTCAGCTCCGGTCTCAGGAAGTGTTTTAGACTGATAAAATTAACCCGAGTGCTGGAGGAAGTGGAGTCACTCTTACAGAACACTACGGCACTTAACATCAATATTAATGACCCAGAGAATGACAACAAAATCTCTTCTTTCATCCAGACGCTTTATTTTCTCTCGTCTTATTTTTTGCTCAGGAATCGACTACAAGACCACAACAATCCTGCTGGACGGAAGGAGGGTGAAGCTTGAGCTGTGGTAAGTCTGTCAACAGAACGCACACACACACAATTTGAGAACAGTAATGACATACATCTGGTGCAATGTCAATGTTTTTGCACGTGATACACAAACGTGTAAGCTGTAGTGGGCGTGGTCAGCGGGAAACCGTGTCACTATGGAGAAGTGTTTAGTACTTCTGTAAATGCTAACTGGTGGGTGACTCTGTAAATGTGTTATTGGAGCAAAACCAACTGACCACACGTGGAATTTGTGGTTGTAGAAAATAGTCACACGTGTGAATAAAAAAAAATCACAGAAACAAATGCTTTAGAAGTTTTCAGCTTTTTTCTACAACATGGTCAAACTCCTAAAGCATTATAGTTCTATACATTACTAATGTCTGATTTTACCTTGAGAAATTAGTGTCAGTCATTTTCATTCAGAGAGAAACTACCAAAACAGACACTTTCAACATCAGAGAAAAATAAAGTGTCATGAATCCAGCTTTCACCTGATCATCTTCAGTACTTTGCTTGTCAGCTAATTTGCATCTCTCATCTCCACCCACTCTGCCCCCCAGTCTCCACCCACTCTGCCCCCCAGTCTCCACCCACTCTGCCCCCCAGTCTCCACCCCATTCTCCAGCCACTCTGCCCCCATTCTCCAGCCACTCTGCCCCCCATTCTCCACCCACTCTGCCCCCCAGTCTCCATCCACTCTGCCCCCCAGTCTCCATCCACTCTGCCCCCCAGTCTCCACCCACTCTGCCCCCCAGTCTCCACCCACTCTGCCCCCCAGTCTCCACCCACTCTGCCCCCAGTCTCCATCCACTCTGCCCCCCAGTCTCCATCCACTCTGCCCCCCAGTCTCCACCCACTCTGCCCCCCAGTCTCCACCCACTCTGCCCCCCAGTCTCCACCCACTCTGCCCCCCAGTCTCCACCCACTCTGCCCCCCAGTCTCCACCCACTCTGCCCCCCAGTCTCCACCCACTCTGGCCCCCAGTCTCCACCCACTCTGGCCCCCAGTCTCCATCCACTCTGCCCCCCAGTCTCCACCCACTCTGCCCCCCAGTCTCCACCCACTCTGCCCCCCAGTCTCCACCCACTCTGCCCCCCAGTCTCCACCCCATTCTCCAGCCACTCTGCCCCCATTCTCCAGCCACTCTGCCCCCCATTCTCCAGCCACTCTGTCCCCCATTCTCCATCCACTCTGTCCCCCATTCTCCATCCACTCTGTCCCCCATTCTCCATCCACTCTGTCCCCCATTCTCCAGCCACTCTGTCCCCCATTCTCCAGCCACTCTGCCCCCCAGTCTCCAGCCACTCTGCCATCCACTCTGCCCCCCATTCTCCATCCACTCTGCCCCCCATTCTCCATCCACTCTGCCCCCCATTCTCCATCCACTCTGCCCCCCATTCTCCATCCACTCTGCCCCCCATTCTCCAGCCACTCTACCCCCCATTCTCCAGCCACTCTGCCCCCCATTCTCCAGCCACTCTGCCCCCCATTCTCCAGCCACTCTGTCCCCCATTCTCCAGCCACTCTGTCCCCCATTCTCCACCCACTCTGTCCCCCATTCTCCACCCACTCTGCCCCCCAGTCTCCACCCACTCTGCCCCCCAGTCTCCACCCACTCTGGCCCCCAGTCTCCATCCACTCTGCCCCCCAGTCTCCATCCACTCTGCCCCCCAGTCTCCACCCACTCTGCCCCCCAGTCTCCACCCACTCTGCCCCCCAGTCTCCACCCCATTCTCCAGCCACTCTGCCCCCCATTCTCCAGCCACTCTGCCCCCCATTCTCCAGCCACTCTGCCCCCCAGTCTCCACCCACTCTGCCCCCCAGTCTCCACCCACTCTGCCCCCCAGTCTCCATCCACTCTGCCCCCCAGTCTCCACCCACTCTGCCCCCCAGTCTCCACCCACTCTGCCCCCCAGTCTCCACCCACTCTGGCCCCCAGTCTCCACCCACTCTGGCCCCCAGTCTCCACCCACTCTGGCCCCCAGTCTCCACCCACTCTGCCCCCCAGTCTCCACCCACTCTGCCCCCCAGTCTCCACCCACACTGCCCCCCAGTCTCCACCCACTCTGCCCCCATTCTCCAGCCACTCTGCCCCCCATTCTCCAGCCACTCTGTCCCCCATTCTCCAGCCACTCTGTCCCCCATTCTCCAACCACTCTGTCCCCTATTCTCCATCCACTCTGCCCCCCAGTCTCCAGCCACTCTGCCCCCAGTCTCCAGCCACTCTGCCATCCACTCTGCCCCCCATTCTCCAGCCACTCTGTCCCCCATTCTCCACCCACTCTGCCCCCCAGTCTCCACCCACTCTGCCCCCCAGTCTCCACCCACTCTGCCCCCCAGTCTCCACCCACTCTGGCCCCCAGTCTCCATCCACTCTGCCCCCCAGTCTCCACCCACTCTGCCCCCCAGTCTCCACCCACTCTGCCCCCCAGTCTCCACCCCATTCTCCAGCCACTCTCCCCCCCTTCTCCAGCCACTCCGCCCCCCATTCTCCATCCACTCTGCCCCCCAGTCTCCACCCACTCTGCCCCCCAGTCTCCACCCACTCTGCCCCCCAGTCTCCACCCACTCTGCCCCCCAGTCTCCATCCACTCTGCCCCCCAGTCTCCACCCACTCTGCCCCCAGTCTCCACCCACTCTGCCCCCAGTCTCCACCCACTCTGCTCCCCAGTCTCCACCCCATCCTTCAGCCTCTCTGCCCCCATTCTCCAGCCACTCTGCGCCCCATTCTCCAGCCACTCTGTCCCCCTTTCTCCATCCACTCTGTCCCCCATTCTCCATCCACTCTGACCCCCATTCTCCATCCACTCTGTCCCCCATTCTCCAGCCACTCTGCCCCCCAGTCTCCAGCCACTCTGCCCCCAGTCTCCAGCCACTCTGCCATCCACTCTGCCCCCATTCTCCATCCACTCTGCCCCCCATTCTCCATCCACTCTGCCCCCCATTCTCCATCCACTCTGCCCCCATTCTCCATCCACTCTGCCCCCCATTCTCCAGCCACTCTACCCCCCATTCTCCAGCCACTCTGCCCCCCATTCTCCAGCCACTCTGTCCCCCATTCTCCAGCCACTCTGTCCCCCATTCTCCAGCCACTCTGTCCCCCCTTCTCCAGCCACTCTGTCCCCCATTCTCCAGCCACTCTGTCCCCCATTCACCAGCCACTCTGTCCCCCATTCTCCAGCCACTCTGCCCCCATTCTCCATCCACTCTGCCCCCATTCTCCAGCCACTCTGCCCCCATTCTCCAGCCACTCTGCCCCCCATTCTCCAGCCACTCTGCCCCCCATTCTCCAGCCACTCTGCCCCCCATTCTCCATCCACTCTGCCCCCCATTCTCCAGCCACTCTGCCCCCATTCTCCAGCCACTCTGCCCCCCATTCTCCAGCCACTCTGCCCCCCGTTCTCCAGCCACTCTGCCCCCCAGTCTCCACCCACTCTGCCCCCCAGTCTCCACCCACTCTGGCCCCCAGTCTCCACCCACTCTGGCCCCCAGTCTCCATCCACTCTGCCCCCCAGTCTCCACCCACTCTGCCCCCCAGTCTCCACCCACTCTGCCCCCCAGTCTCCACCCACTCTGCCCCCCAGTCTCCACCCCATTCTCCAGCCACTCTGCCCCCATTCTCCAGCCACTCTGCCCCCCATTCTCCAGCCACTCTGTCCCCCATTCTCCATCCACTCTGTCCCCCATTCTCCATCCACTCTGTCCCCCATTCTCCATCCACTCTGTCCCCCATTCTCCATCCACTCTGTCCCCCATTCTCCATCCACTCTGCCCCCATTCTCCATCCACTCTGCCATCCACTCTGCCCCCATTCTCCATCCACTCTGCCCCCCCATTCTCCATCCACTCTGCCCCCCATTCTCCATCCACTCTGCCCCCCATTCTCCATCCACTCTGCCCCCCATTCTCCAGCCACTCTACCCCCATTCTCCATCCACTCTGCCCCCCATTCTCCAGCCACTCTGTCCCCCATTCTCCAGCCACTCTGTCCCCCATTCTCCAGCCACTCTGCCCCCCATTCTCCAGCCACTCTGCCCCCCATTCTCCAGCCACTCTGCCCCCCATTCTCCAGCCACTCTGTCCCCCATTCTCCAGCCACTCTGTCCCCCATTCTCCAGCCACTCTGTCCCCCATTCTCCAGCCACTCTGTCCCCCATTCTCCACCCACTCTGCCCCCCAGTCTCCACCCACTCTGCCCCCCAGTCTCCACCCACTCTGGCCCCCAGTCTCCATCCACTCTGCCCCCCAGTCTCCACCCACTCTGCCCCCAGTCTCCACCCACTCTGCCCCCCAGTCTCCACCCACTCTGCCCCCCAGTCTCCACCCCATTCTCCAGCCACTCTGCCCCCCATTCTCCAGCCACTCTGCCCCCCCATTCTCCAGCCACTCTGCCCCCAGTCTCCACCCACTCTGCCCCCCAGTCTCCACCCACTCTGCCCCCCAGTCTCCATCCACTCTGCCCCCAGTCTCCACCCACTCTGCCCCCCAGTCTCCACCCACTCTGCCCCCCAGTCTCCACCCACTCTGCCCCCCAGTCTCCACCCACTCTGCCCCCAGTCTCCACCCACTCTGGCCCCCAGTCTCCACCCACTCTGCCCCCAGTCTCCACCCACTCTGCCCCCCAGTCTCCACCCACTCTGCCCCCCAGTCTCCACCCACTCTGCCCCCATTCTCCAGCCACTCTGCCCCCCATTCTCCAGCCACTCTGCCCCCCATTCTCCAGCCACTCTGTCCCCCATTCTCCAGCCACTCTGTCCCCCATTCTCCATCCACTCTGCCCCCCAGTCTCCAGCCCACTCTGCCCCCCAGTCTCCAGCCACTCTGCCCCCAGTCTCCAGCCACTCTGCCATCCACTCTGCCCCCATTCTCCAGCCACTCTGTCCCCATTCTCCACCCACTCTGCCCCCCAGTCTCCACCCACTCTGCCCCCCAGTCTCCACCCACTCTGCCCCCCAGTCTCCACCCACTCTGGCCCCCAGTCTCCATCCACTCTGCCCCCCAGTCTCCACCCACTCTGCCCCCCAGTCTCCACCCACTCTGCCCCCCAGTCTCCACCCCATTCTCCAGCCACTCTGCCCCCATTCTCCAGCCACTCTGCCCCCCATTCTCCATCCACTCTGCCCCCCAGTCTCCACCCACTCTGCCCCCCAGTCTCCACCCACTCTGCCCCCCAGTCTCCACCCACTCTGCCCCCCAGTCTCCATCCACTCTGCCCCCCAGTCTCCACCCACTCTGCCCCCCAGTCTCCACCCACTCTGCCCCCCAGTCTCCACCCACTCTGCCCCCCAGTCTCCACCCACTCTGCCCCCCAGTCTCCACCCCATTCCCCCGCCCCTCTCCCCCCATTCTCCAGCCCCTCTGCCCCCCATCCTCCCGCCACTCTGTCCCCCATTCTCCAGCCACTCTGTCCCCCATTCTCCATCCACTCTGTCCCCCATTCTCCATCCACTCTGTCCCCCATTCTCCAGCCACTCTGCCCCCCAGTCTCCAGCCACTCTGCCCCCAGTCTCCAGCCACTCTGCCATCCACTCTGCCCCCCATTCTCCATCCACTCTGCCCCCCATTCTCCATCCACTCTGCCCCCCATTCTCCATCCACTCTGCCCCCCATTCTCCATCCACTCTGCCCCCCATTCTCCAGCCACTCTGCCCCCCATTCTCCAGCCACTCTACCCCCCATTCTCCAGCCACTCTGCCCCCCATTCTCCAGCCACTCTGTCCCCCATTCTCCAGCCACTCTGTCCCCCATTCTCCAGCCACTCTGTCCCCATTCTCCAGCCACTCTGCCCCCATTCTCCATCCACTCTGCCCCCATTCTCCAGCCACTCTGCCCCCCATTCTCCAGCCACTCTGCCCCCCATTCTCCAGCCACTCTGCCCCCCATTCTCCAGCCACTCTGCCCCCCATTCTCCAGCCACTCTGCCCCCCATTCTCCAGCCACTCTGCCCCCATTCTCCAGCCACTCTGCCCCCCATTCTCCAGCCACTCTGCCCCCCATTCTCCAGCCACTCTGCCCCCCAGTCTCCAGCCACTCTGCCCCCCAGTCTCCAGCCACTCTGCCCCCCAGTCTCCACCCACTCTACAAGTTTATCAGAGTTCTGTAACTCACTCGCTCGTCTCCTTTTCATCTCTCTGCCTGCTGAATGTCAGATCAGGGCTTTAAAGTGATTAGGAGTGATGAATGGAACGTCTTAGAGCTTTTAGTGGTGATACAGAGCCGAGATGGACCTCCTGTCAGACCGCAACTGCGGTCAGACTTCAACATCCCCATCAGTCTGCCGGAGATGAGGGGGCGGGGCTTCGGCGCTATAATAGAAAAACGGGGCATGTGTTGATGTTCAGTATGGAAAAGTAACATTCTGGACTTCCTGTTGATGGAGAGTGATGAGTAAGGCTCTGTGAGAAGGAGTGGGAAAGTGCTGATGGGTTTCTCAGTCAGGAAGGCAGTGCACTGTAGTGTGTGTGTGTGTGTGTGTGTGTGTGTGTGTGTGTTGCTCTGTAAGCCATTAGAGCTGAGCATTTTTAGAGATGGTGTTAATGTGCTGCAGAGAGAGAGAGACAACATAGCATTAAATCTGTCACTCAACACCACCCCCAGGAACAAACCGCAGTCTTTTCATGAACAAGTTTCTGAAGATAATCATGTCTTACAGACCCATAGAACAAAAAAGATGATGAAATTCAGCCAGTATTTTTTTTTATCATCACAACTGTCCAGAAATTCCAAATATCCCTGAGATCTGCTCTGTTCTAACTCACGAGTGGCTCAGAGATCACAACGTGTTCTTGTGTTTTGTCTTGTTGCAGGATTTACCTTTTTAATGTAATTTCTGTTAAGTGTGACATGAATGCTGGAACCTGATTGGTCAGTAGGTGTGCGTCATGTTTAGGAAAAGCAGTTTCAGTAGCTCTAATATGAATGACAGGTTTATTTTAAGGCATTCATAAATATCTTTTGACATTTCTGGGTGGTTTTGGTTGTAAGGACTTTGTGAGAGTCTCAGTTTTCTGGGCAGAGGAATTTATCTCGGTGTGTGTGTGTGAGGGAGAGAGACGGACAGACTCTCGGGCGTGTCTGGTCCTCGGGTTCACAGTCAACACAGCAAGTGTTTATGTGCAAGCATTTTACATATTTCCCATCCGTACACTTCGTGTGTGTGTTTTTGTCTGTGTGTGTTTTTGTGTGGTCCCAACACGACCTAGAAGGCTGTTAGACTGGTTTTGTGACTGGTTGTGAGTCGCTGAGTCATTATTTAGAACGAACCCCACTGCTCTGTGCAGGATCGAGAACATTCTGTCAATATCATGACGGTGAAGGAGAAAAGGCTGTGGGAGTGTTTCATGCCCTGACATGTCCTGTCTGTGTTTACAGGGACACTTCGGGCCAAGGACGCTTCTGTACCATTTTCCGTTCCTATTCCAGAGGTGCACAGGTGAGTGACCCAGTGCTGGTCCTGCTCCAAATGTAATAGTGCGAAAAAAGATTCTAAAAAGCTTCTGAAAGATACGTTTGAAGGAGCAGAAATCATCCACATTGTCTAAAAAAAAATTAAATGTATGCAATAGAAATAGCCAAAAAAATTAAATTACACATAGATAGATACTTTATTCATCCCAATGGGAAATTAACGTCTCGTATAGTGATCAGTTTATATACTAATCTGTTTGTTTGGGGCTGTGCCCATTAAACCTAATCATCCAACAGTCCATCCTTATATAATTCAACTTGATTGAAGTTCCACAAAGGGCTAAAATTCTTTTTAAATTTCTTTTTGTTTTTGATAAAACATTTAGACTGAATACCTTAAGTCTTTTCAACTTTTTTTAAGTAGATTAGACAGAATCCCTTTTAATTTAGATAATCATCTTGACCTTAAAGATTTTTTTAACCTGTCTAGAAATGTCCTCATGAAACATTGAAAGAAAGAAATGTGAATTTAAACATTACTCAAACCCAGAGTCATGGTTTTATCCTCTGCAGGGCATCCTGTTGGTGTATGACATCACTAACCGCTGGTCCTTCGATGGCATTGACCGCTGGATTCGAGAGATCGATGAGGTAAGATGCTAACCGTGGGGGTCAAGGGGCTTATTTTCCCCAAATAATGTAGATAGAACAAAGATGTCATGTTTATTATTTAAGTTTCTGTGGAAATGTCTTAGTTCACCACTTCCAGTGTCCATGGTTACTCAAAGAATGACAATAATTTAAATTAAACTTCATTTCATTTCAATTTTCAACCCAAATGATGTTAGATGTGCAGCCTATTGTCATTTGTGTTAAAGTATTGGCACTCTTTGTGGCTCTCACATTTGCTTTTTATCATTAGAGAAAACAAGTTATGTGTTTAGTTTCATGTCCAGGAAAAAGAAAACAACTTGAAAATGTTGAGTAGAATTTTATTTATGCGCCAGGATTGCAGCCTGTGCTTATTTATGGCCATTATTAGGGGTGTGTGTTTGTGCTGCTGTTATGTAGAACAGATAACACACACAGACACACACACACACACTCCTGATCTTTCACCATTTCCTGTAGCAGTATTGTGTTCATGTATTTCTTCATACGGACACCATGAGCCTGAGAAATAGAGGACAGGAATTTCTCTTTCCTGCACTATGTCCCACACACACACACACACACACACTCTGCTTCTTTCATTTAAGTGTAGTAAAGTTTTATTTGTGTTGCCACTTTGTAAAAGATGGTGATCATGTGGTGCAGTATATCACTTAATCTTTCTTTCCTTTGTGTCTGAAGCATGCTCCTGGGGTTCCTCGGATCCTGGTCGGGAACCGGCTACACTTGGCATTCAAACGTCAGGTTCCCACAGAGCAGGCTCGCTCCTACGCCGAGAAGAACGCCATGACATTCTTTGAAGTGAGTCCGCTCTGCAACTTCAACGTCATCGAGTCGTTCACAGAGCTGTCGCGCATCGTGCTCATGAGACATGGCATGGAGAAGTTCTGGAGGCCCAACCGAGGTGAGTCTCTGTCTGTCTGTCTGTGTGTTAGAAAGAAAGAGGGGCACAGATTGATATGTCTTTAGACCACGCCCCTAAAATTTAGCCATCATCTTATATACTCAACCTCTGCTTTATTGGGAACACCTGCTCATTTCTGTAGTTCTCTAATCAGCTGCACCAGGTATGTAATCATGCAGATACATGTCAAGAGCTCCAGCTAATGTTCACATCAAACATCAGAATGAGGGAATCTCTGTGACTTGGAGATCATGGCATGGTTGTTGGTACCATGTGGGTTGGTGTGAGTGTGTTTTTTTTGTTTTTTGTTTTTTTTTGTTTTTTTAAGAAACTGCTGATCTTCTGCTAGGATTTTTACACGCAACAGCTGAAGGTCACATGGTCTTGTTCCAGACTTCAGCTGTCCAATGTGAGTGAGTCTGTGCCCATGACGGCCTCAGGTTCCTGCTCTTGCCTGAGGAGAGGCAAGCTCGAGCAGTGGAATTTGATGTGGTCTGTCGTAGCTCTGTAAACAGATTAGTTGTCTTACCTTAGACTTCCTGTCAGGTATGTTAAGTATAAAGTTCTGTATAAACTCTAGACACTGTAGTGTGAAAATTCCAACAGGAGATTAGCAAAAAAAAACCTCCAGACCAACCCAAGTGGTATCTCCAACCATGCCATGATCTCCAGGTCACAGAGCCTCATTCTGATGTTTGATGTGAACATTAGCTGAAGCTCTTCACATGTATCTGCATGATTATAAACTTTGTGCTACTGCTACATGATTGGCTGATTAGAGAAGCACAGAAACGAGCAGGTGTTCCTAATAAAACAGAAGGTGTGTGTATAAGATGGCGGCTCTATCATGGGCCATGGCCTACAGACATGATGCCAATCTGTGTAGCAAAGGGGGGGAGATGCATACATCTGTTCTCAAAGTGTACTGCTCCTGTGTTGTGCTGTTCTGCTGAGGTACAGAGTATGGAGTCGTGGGATTCAGAGAAATAGGAGCGTGGTTGGATGAAGTCGAGTTTCCGTCACCACCCTGAAGTTGATCATTTCCTGTAACTGCTCGAGCCACAATTGTTTTATTCCTCTTATACTACAGAATTCTGCAAATTGTTTCAATTTTTATTAATTACAGAACACCACCATTTTTTTGTTTATAATTACAGTTAATTTTGTGGAACATCAGGGAAAGAAGTTAGTTCCTGTTCTCTTACATGTTTGCAGTAATAAACAGTTGTTTCCTCACCAGTTTCTCTTTATTCTCTTTCAAAGATTATTAACGAGACAAAAGAACACTGCTTGGAGAAATCACAAAGTGGAAACGCCTCTGTCCTAAAGTTATCAGGACACTTTGTAAAAATTCCAGCTTTAACTTCTGTACATGTTACTGAGAATAAACTGAGAATCTTCAGAAAGCTTCACCATATCAACATCCCTGTGCATGACTGGTCACTATACAGACCATGACCTACTAGATTCTACTGACTATTAATACATTGTTGTTTCTACAATAACAGATCATTCACATCCAGTTATCCACTGTATATAAGTTCGAGCTGTTATTAAAGAAACGATGGTATACTAGATTGTTTTTATTGTAACAGCTTGACAAGGTGAAGGTCAGCATTCTGTAACAGTCAGATGTAAAGCTGTAACTTTGGCAAAAATAAAGTTTCGACATATTCAAGGTACAGGAGTTTACAATTTCCGATTTCTCAGTAACAAACAAAGCTGAGCTGAATTCTTCAGTCTCATTAACTCTGAGAATAAAGGCTGGTGAGGGAACCACTGTGTATAGAATCTCTAACAAGTGAGAACAGGAGCTAAATTGTTTCACTGCTGTTCCACAAGATTAAATATAACCATAAACAACTTAAAAAAAATCAGAAGTGTTCTTTAATTAATAAAAACTTGTAATGTTTGGAACATTTGTGGACATTACAGGAAAATGATCAGCTCCAGAGTGGAGTATTTTATCCCTCACTGAAGTCTAACAACTGAGTGATGAGGCTATTCTACTCCACTTTCACTTGGAAATCTTGGATAAGAGATGTACTTATCAACACATTGTTCAGACTACAGTACAAATCATTTCCAGAATCTGATTAATGGTGTTACAATAGCCTCATAACTCACGTGTTGGACAAGTAAGCAATAAAAGGTTTTCACTTACCTTTTTTTTGCTCGTGTTGAATCTTAATCACTGCATCTGTTTGGACATTAAAATATAAAACACGTAAAGATTACCCAAGTCCCTCCCCCTTTCAGCCCTTCACTGGAAACAGGAGACTTGGTTTATACAACAAAGTGTGTTGATTAGTTTATCATTTAATCTGTTTGTTTTTTAACTTTAAAGACCTGTGTTGCCACCATGATGACTCTGTTCTCTATTTACCTTTCCAGTGTTCAGCTTGCAGGACCTGTGCTGTCGCGCCATCGTCTCCTGCACTCCGGTGCACCTGATAGACAAGCTGCCCCTTCCCGTAGCCATCAAGAGCCATCTGAAATCCTTCTCCATGGCCAACGGGATGAACGCTGTCATGATGCACGGACGCTCCTACTCGCTGGCCAACAGCGGCGGCAGCAAAGGCAACAGCTTGAAACGCTCCAAATCCATCCGGCCACCACAGAGTCCGCCTCAGAACTGCACCCGAAACAACTGCAAAATCTCCTAGCCTGGAAAAGGCGGGGGAATGATCCAAACCCCGCCCCTAAAACGCTCCCTCGGAACTCTCGGTAGGATACGGATCACATCTGCTGCGGTCGGTCATACTTACTACAACATGTACACCTACACATAGAGCTTTCTGAACACCTCCTGCGTCTGTCTGGTGGAGAATCTGCAGAGCGATGGGACATCGTGAGATGGTTAGGTTCTTCAGTCAGCTTGTTAAGCTTTGGTTTGTTAACAGCATGTTTTTCAGTTCCTGAAAAGAGTTTGAACAAACTCGCCAGAGATTTCGCTTCTTTTGTTCAACGGATGGCTTTTAATTATCACGGCCATGCCACGCATGCTACGTTACACCACGGTTTAGAAGTGCTAGCATATCTGTGAATTGCACTGTGAGGTGGTGGTTCGCATGCACTATGATGAACATAGAGTGTGTGACTGCATTTCGTTTGATTTTCTTCTCCTAATGTCAGTCATTTCTGGAAAACCACACATCACCTTGAGCACCTCCTCAGGGGACCGTTTTTGTGTTGACCCCATTCAACTGTCTTTATTCTTCTACTTCCCAAAAAAAAAAACCCCAAAAAAACATTGTCCTGCATTATTATTATTTTTTTTTTTACTGGAACACGTCCCTTTCTGGATTTTTGCCCCTAAACAGCCCTTATGCCAAACCCTCTCTAATCCCGTCTTACGTAGTTGACGTTTTTGGTTTAGTTTAATGCTCCAGTGCATTTGAGTTCAGTCTCTCCAGTGTTTCTGACTCTAGTGTTTGTGTGATTGACACATAAGTTTCAACATGGCTCCCTAAATTAAAAAAAAAAACAAAAAAAAACTATTACAGTAAGGTCTAAGGGTAGTTCCGAACCTTTGTTCAAAACTAATATTGGCTTAATTCTAAAACCCACTTTTCGAGATCAGCTGGAATAATACATTAGACGCCGGTATGTTACACTTTCCTCAAGGTTCGTCATATCCGTACACCATCAGAGACACACCTTTTTGCAGAACTCTTCCTTGTTTTTTTCAGAAGAAAAATCTGCGGAGTAAAAAGTTCACTTACAAACATGTTTTGCTAGACGTCTAGATAAATTAAACAGGTTTTATGGGGATTTTTTTCTCCCTTACAGCAGGGAATCGTGTTGCTTCTCGTCTTTAATAATCACACACTCGGGTGCGAGAGAAGAAGCGCTGGAGTATTTCCTTAAATGCACTGGATCAATCTGATGTTTTATCTTAATGTGAGCTGAAACAGTGTTTCTGTAGCAGTGTTACTCTAAAGATCAGTTCTCTTCACTCTGCACCACACGGTTTTCATTCAGTTTTCTGAGGAACATAAATACGGCGATTTCATGATTTGATTAAAAAACGCAGAGCGAAGATCTTATGAATATTAAGCACAAACCTTATATCAATATCACCCTCTTTTTAAAAGAGCAATCAGAAAAAGACCCCCACTACGAGCCTATTCCTAATTATTGTGATGAATTATTTACGAATCTAGTGAAAGGAGCAGCGACTTCTTTTTAATCCTGATGAATAATAAATTCCCCATTTTGCAAATCTGCAGATCTTCAAATCAGCCTTGAAAACACTGCATGGAGTCTTCAGGTTCTCTCTCTCTATAGCTATCTCAGGGATTTTGCTCATACCCTCCCCGATGGATAACCGTGCCACGTCACAAATAGAACCTTTGCTTTTACCTTTTAAGCTATATGCACCTTACGTGCTCGTGTTTGGAGAGAAACAAAGTGAAGTAGGATCCTGCGCTTGATCCGTCCGCTTTAGCTAGGAAGTGACAGAATCCGGTGTGAGAATGTAACCCGTTGTATATTATTTAGTGAATTTAAAATCAATCTACAGTCACCTTTTAGTCTGTAACGTTCATTCTGGAGGACTGTGACATAGTTAGGAAAAATCCTTGGGTTTTGTAAGGTGAGTCTTGGTTTTATTTTGTGATGCATCTAGTTTAATCTTTGTCTTTTCTGAACCTCTTTGTTTGCTTTTAAAATGAGAGATTGTTTTCCCCACACAGATTAAACCTATAAGTGAACAAATCAATTCACATTTATTACATTTTACTTTATTTTAATCTGGTTTAATCTGTGTGTGGAAAATGTTCCCTGATGTCCTGTGGGTTTGGCTGAATAAACTGAAAGGGATGAACAATGTGAATGCAGTCAGCACACACAGTTGTAAACACTATTTTTTTCTCCTTGGGTGTAAGCTAAAAGCTGCTGAGTAATTTAAGGAATCATAAAAATGTTCTTGGAACGATGAAACCGAACCATTTTTAAATTATTGACTGTACAGTTCTTAGTGTATGGGAAAAAAATGACACCTTTTTTCACAATAAAAAAATGGACAGTATAATTTTGTTGTTTTATTTCTTGGTGGTTACGACCACGCATAAACATTTTAATATTTGGAAACTAAACTTTTTTACAACTTTACATAATGTGAAATGATTTTAAGTGTATGAGCTGTGTAACGGAACGCTGCCACCTACTGGACAGGATTCTGTATGACAATAAGGAGTCTCCACCCTGAACCACAGTTCCTGTCCTTATTTTCTCTAGAGAAGAGATGAAGTTTGTAGAGTAACCGTTAAGTCAAGCAGCAGGCCGGTGCTGGAACACACAAAAGGCCAATAACGGACTTCCGTATCTGGCGGAAATCAGGTCCGAGCCTCGGCTCATCGAGGAGTTCGTGAAGAATCTCGTAATTACTCACCAACACAAGGCCAAAAGTGTTTAAAACATTCTCACATTTCCAATGGCAAGGTGTTCATCCAGTTTTGATTAAAGTATGTCCTCTCTGTGTATTCCTGAAAGAGGGGAAAATGTTTTCTATTTAATTTAAAAGTAGACCAAGCAAACAGCACTTTGTGATTGAAATCATTAGCATGTTTAGGTACTTTTCACCGTTCAGTCCGTCTGCTCATATTTAAATTGGTGATATTAAATTGGCTTCCATTTTGGACCCACACAGAAAGACGCTTCTGAAATTAATTCTAAAAACTGTAATTAATTTGACTGATTTCTTTGTTAATTTCTGTGGCCATGGCTGTAAATGTGTAACAGTAGCATATCTTTAAGTAAAAGGTGAAAGTATCACCCCTCCTATAGGACATCTTATATTAGTTATAGTATTATATCCATGACTTAAAAAACCCTAGAACAATATTACACACCACTCTTATTATTTCTTAATGTCCAATTGTTTTATTCATTTATTAAGATTCGAAGCCTGACCTCTGTAGTTTAATATTTCATAAACACGTTAGAAGGAAAGTCAACAATGAACGTTCTCTCCCTTCTCAGCAGGGCTGCATGTCCTACAGCCCTCTCAGTATTATAGTGTATTATTCATGACTGGTTCGTCTTTCTAATTTGCCCTGACAGTGTTGTGGAAATGCACACAAGGCCATCAAATCCATTCAGCACAAAGTCTAAAATAGCGTTGGAGATGTGTGGTGATGGAGGATATGAGTGTCTAACCTGGGGACTGAAGGCTGCGGTGGCTCTCCTCTGTTTCTGAATGCTCTGTAATCTGTTCAGTAGGAAGGTCTTGTCTTTACCCTCCTAACAAAAATGCAGAAGGTAAATGGTCTATAAATAAAGGTATATCCTATAAGGAAATCTCTTTTGCACAGTATGTCAAACAAATAAAAAAATGCCCTCACGTTGACAATCTGCTCACGTAGAGTCCGGATGAGTTGCTTCCTGCCTTGAGTGACTTGCCACAGGAAGTAAGTCAGAACTCTAAATCAGGAGAAAGATATTTACACTGGTTTTGGAGGACAAATGTCTCTACAAACCTGTATACTTTGTGTGTGTCTCAATCAGTCCCCTAGTTCAGTAGTCAGAGCACTGGTCAGTGAGTCGGCCATTTTAAGGGCTGCCTCAACTGCAAAATCCTTCCAGTATACTAAATGGTTTAAATGACTTGGCTTTGTTATTCTGTTTGCTGATTTGTTGTTGTTATTGTGTTTTGCACTTCTCAGCCATCGTAATAAATGCCAAAGGTAACATTTTACAACCCGAGTACAGTCATGTCGCCCGAACTGTGTACACGATTCACTACCTAGGTGATGCACCCTGTAAAGCTTATCCTAGGCTAGTGTACTTTATGATTTAACATCATAAAACTGCACTTAAGCATCATAAATCCTTTATCTTCAGACTTGCATTAATGAAGCATACTTTTCAGACTGGACTGAGATTCAAAATATTCAGTCCGTTCCAGCTGTTTTCATGCAGGCTGTGAACGTGTGTGATGACTGGAAACAGTTCATTTGGAAGAAAAAATTAAATTTTTCATCTGATCAATAGTGTAAAAGAATGAACATTAAAAGCAACTCTGTGTGCAGGTACTGAATGAGACCCGAAGCTCTGATATAACAAAGAAGAATGAAGCTATAGAAGAACGACAACTTCTTCAGACCTTTGACCTTGCTCCTGTCTGAATCAGTTCTAAAATCTCATCACTTCACCTGCTGGATGTTGTGATAATTCACATAAATCCTGTAGAGATTCAAACACTTGCTCTTGACATTTAATGCTAATGAGAATCTTGGACAGGCGCACGGACAACATGAGAACATAATGCCTGCAGCACTCAGGGCAGAGGAAGAAGAAAGATAAAACAGGACCAGTTCAAATGGAAATCTAAAAAAATATCTAAAAATATCTAGAAAAAATAGTTAAAACCCCACCTCTACACTAAAACAGAAAAGGAAACCCCACCTATACACTAAAACAGTAAAGGAAACCCCACCTCTACACTAAAACAGAAAAGGAAACCCCACCTATACACTAAAACAGTAAAGGAAACCCCACCTATACACTAAAACAGTAAAGGAAACCCCACCTCTACACTAAAACAGAAAAGGAAACCCCACCTATACACTAAAACAGTAAAGGAAACCCCA
Organism: Hemibagrus wyckioides; assembly: GCF_019097595.1. NCBI lineage: Eukaryota > Metazoa > Chordata > Actinopteri > Siluriformes > Bagridae > Hemibagrus > Hemibagrus wyckioides. Next base: position 24,424,495 of record NC_080711.1, read on the forward strand.
CCTATACACTAAAACAGTAAAGGAAACCCCACCTATACACTAAAACAGTAAAGGAAACCCCACCTATACACTAAAACAGTAAAGGAAACCCCACCTATACACTAAAACAGTAAAGGAAACCCCACCTATACACTAAAACAGTAAAGGAAACCCCACCTCTACACTAAAACAGAAAAGGAAACCCCACCTATACACTAAAACAGTAAAGGAAACCCCACCTATACACTAAAACAGTAAAGGAAACCCCACCTCTACACTAAAACAGAAAAGGAAACCCCACCTATACACTAAAACAGTAAAGGAAACCCCACCTATACACTAAAACAGTAAAGGAAACCCCACCTATACACTAAAACAGTAAAGGAAACCCCACCTATACACTAAAACAGTAAAGGAAACCCCACCTATACACTAAAACAGTAAAGGAAACCCCACCTATACACTAAAACACTAAAGGAAACCCCACCTATACACTAAAACAGTAAAGGAAACCCCACCTATACACTAAAACAGTAAAGGAAACCCCACCTATACACTAAAACAGTAAAGGAAACCCCACCTATACACTAAAACAGTAAAGGAAACCCCACCTATACACTAAAACACTAAAGGAAACCCCACCTATACACTAAAACAGTAAAGGAAACCCCACCTATACACTAAAACAGTAAAGGAAACCCCACCTATACACTAAAACAGTAAAGGAAACCCCACCTATACACTAAAACAGTAAAGGAAACCCCACCTATACACTAAAACAGTAAAGGAAACCCCACCTATACACTAAAACAGTAAAGGAAACCCCACCTATACACTAAAACAGTAAAGGAAACCCCACCTATACACTAAAACAGTAAAGGAAACCCCACCTATACACTAAAACAGTAAAGGAAACCCCACCTATACACTAAAACACTAAAGGAAACCCCACCTATACACTAAAACAGTAAAGGAAACCCCACCTATACACTAAAACAGTAAAGGAAACCCCACCTATACACTAAAACAGTAAAGGAAACCCCACCTATACACTAAAACAGAAAAGGAAACCCCACCTCTACACTAAAACAGTAAAGGAAACCCCACCTCTACACTAAAACAGAAAAGGAAACCCCACCTATACACTAAAACAGTAAAGGAAACCCCACCTATACACTAAAACAGTAAAGGAAACCCCACCTATACACTAAAACACTAAAGGAAACCCCACCTATACACTAAAACAGTAAAGGAAACCCCACCTATACACTAAAACAGTAAAGGAAACCCCACCTATACACTAAAACAGTAAAGGAAACCCCACCTATACACTAAAACAGTAAAGGAAACCCCACCTATACACTAAAACAGTAAAGGAAACCCCACCTATACACTAAAACAGTAAAGGAAACCCCACCTATACACTAAAACAGTAAAGGAAACCCCACCTATACACTAAAACAGTAAAGGAAACCCCACCTCTACACTAAAACAGTAAAGGAAACCCCACCTCTACACTAAAACAGTAAAGGAAACCCCACCTATACACTAAAACAGTAAAGGAAACCCCACCTCTACACTAAAACAGTAAAGGAAACCCCACCTCTACACTAAAACAGTAAAGGAAACCCCACCTATACACTAAAACAGTAAAGGAAACCCCACCTATACACTAAAACAGTAAAGGAAACCCCACCTATACACTAAAACACTAAAGGAAACCCCACCTATACACTAAAACACTAAAGGAAACCCCACCTATACACTAAAACAGTAAAGGAAACCCCACCTATACACTAAAACAGTAAAGGAAACCCCACCTCTACACTAAAACAGTAAAGGAAACCCCACCTCTACACTAAAACAGTAAAGGAAACCCCACCTATACACTAAAACAGTAAAGGAAACCCCACCTATACACTAAAACAGTAAAGGAAACCCCACCTATACACTAAAACACTAAAGGAAACCCCACCTATACACTAAAACACTAAAGGAAACCCCACCTATACACTAAAACAGTAAAGGAAACCCCACCTCTACACTAAAACAGTAAAAGAAACCCCACCTATACACTAAAACAGTAAAGGAAACCCCACCTATACACTAAAACACTAAAGGAAACCCCACCTATACACTAAAACACTAAAGGAAACCCCACCTATACACTAAAACAGTAAAGGAAACCCCACCTATACACTAAAACAGTAAAGGAAACCCCACCTATACACTAAAACAGTAAAGGAAACCCCACCTATACACTAAAACAGTAAAGGAAACCCCACCTATACACTAAAACAGTAAAGGAAACCCCACCTATACACTAAAACAGTAAAGGAAACCCCACATATACGCTTAAAAATGAGTTTTGACAAGGTGCAGGATACTCTACCAGGCTGTCTCTTGAGCTGTGTTCTAGCTTTTGCATTATGGATGCTATCTCTTTTTTAAGAAAAAATGTTGCACATTGTTTCAGTCTGTTTGTAAGAGGTTTAGAACATAACCAAGATATAAAAATAGTGGCCTGATGTCACCGTTAAAGAATAGTTATGTTAATTAAATAACTATAATCACATATATAGAGTGGATGAGACTACAATACAAAAATGTTTCACTCTTTGAAATGTTCACATAAAGCTGTCCCGGAAACACGAAACAATCATCCATTATCCTTTCATCACCTTCCCTGTATCTGGATGTTTGATGTAAACACTAGAATGCTTAAATGCTGAGCAGTGAGCAAAAGATCTTACAGGACAATGAGAGTGATGAGGTAGAAGAACAACTCGTTCCTCAGCACATGCTCGAAAATCCACCAGGCCCACTCAGATCCTGGGATGTTGTGCACCGTGTCCATCCACTGGTGGACAGTCTGGAAAGGTTTGTCCAGACCCTGGAAAGGTCCACACTGCTCAGAAGGCTTCAGGCTACAATATAAACACAAGGGCGGTGTTCAGAAGCGTATACGTTATACTATAAACCGTATACTGCACCATATATACTGTATAATTGACACTACTGCATGTTGTCTACATTTCTCTACTGTTTTAAGACACAATAAAAAATGCATTTTACTAATATTAAATGTGTTAATTTGCTGCTAGTATTTATTTATTTATCACAGAGAGAGAGAGAGAGAAGAGAGAGGGAAGAACTGTTTATGGCAGCTGTAATGTAAGTGACAACAGGAATTTATCTCTCTAAAATTACACAACATGAAATCTAACTTTAAACTTAAAATGTTGAATATGGAAAATGCCGGAGCCAACAAGCACTGCAACTCGTAGATTAATACACTAGTTAACACTAAAATGTTTTTATATAAAATCTTCATTAATAATAAACAAATGCATTATTATGTATAACGTTCCAGCACTCTACAGCAAACCTGCATACCATATATTCCTAGGTTTTTCTTTTGACCCCTTTATTTTAAACAGTAGCCACTGGTCCGGGTCATATAAGGTCTTTCCCTTCATTAATGCATTTGTTTCTTTGTTTATTTAGAGAGATTATTACAGAGAGAGAGGGTACACTGTAATGTACTGTTGTAACAAGACACAAATCAAAACACATTAAATATTAAAACAGTCCGCTGGAATAACCGTGTTTTGTTCTAAGTATAGAGGAGTGTAGTATATCTAAAAAAGAGGAGGAACCCAAGGGCCACTGAGAAAAGACAAGACCTGCTCTTATTGTTTTGTTTAAATATGTCCAGGTAAATTTTCCTTCAGTAAAAGTGAGTGGATAATCTTTAGTGTGCTTGATACCATTGTGAAGTTCATCAGCTCATATATATCGGCTGCAACCATTATACAAACACATGGTGGGAAAAAACTATACATTCATTTCATTTTAATTAAGTAACGTAATTAATTAAATATTAGATAAACTATTAGAAAATACAAGGTTTTTTTATATAAGATTTCCATTAGCCACAAGTACTACTGGGCCCTGTTAGAGTAGGCACCCAAACCCAGACAACTGAAATACCTGGCACAAGGGCATCAGCTTATGGACAAAGAAAATCTGGGTTTATTTGTTTGTTTGTTTGTTAGTAAAAGAATAAAAAAAGATTTTTGGACATCTTCCTACCTCCATACGGTGTAGGCCACTAGGGAGAGGGCTCCGATGAATGAGGGGAAAAACAGAAGCGCTACGTAAACCGTCTGCATCTGAGCGGCTCTGCCGGTGTGCTTCGGCGGCTGGCAGTTCATACTCAAACTGACCTGCAGATCAGAGCCAGGAAGACATGGTCAACCTTCACACTCATACCCCTACACATACAGGGCATGCTGAAAGGATGATGACCGCATCAGGTGACGTACCCTTTTCAGGTAGAAAATGATAAACAGCTTAATGACTTGGATGATGGGAAGCAATGGGGAAAAGTAGATCCCAATCCTACAATGAAGAATAAATTTTAAAGCTGAAAGTTTTAAAATGTGGTTAAAATACTGGAACTGGTTAATGCTTTAACACAACAATGATGATGTACCATGCTAGCGTCTGAGCGTAGATAAGATTGAGCACATTTGTGGCGATATCAAACTCGGGAACGCCAAGGCTCGGGAAGCATTTTGTTCCAATTATGCTGTAAGTGAAAAATAAATAAAAAACAAGGCATAAAATGTATCAACATTCTAAAGCAACCGTTTTAATAAATTAAGTGCTTAATAAACAGAGTTTAATTGTGAAAGACACGACTTACTTGCGAAGGAACTCTCCAAAGAATGAGCCAAGAAGGCAGAAGATGAAATCGACTAGCACGAGGCGATACACGCTCTGACCCACAAACGATTCCCAACACTAAAAAACAAAGCACCGGAAGCGTTTTCTAGTAAAAAAAAAACTTTCTACACTATAAACCCTGACATTTATGACAACATGTATTTTGACTGTCAGGAGTAAAAACGTTTGCTCATTATAAGAAATGAATTCCATCCGGCTTATCAGAGAGGAGTATTTTCCATAGTCGTGGAGTATTGATGTTAATTAGACTTACTGAAATGGTATAGGGAACCTCACTGAGCCAGTAGAAACACAGTATGCCCAGGATGGACATCTTCAGCAGAACATTTCTGAAAAGTTAGATTAGAAGAGCATGCCCTCTAGATTCATCAGTAAGGCTAATTTAAAACATTCACTACTCAGTTACTACAAATGTGACATTATAACTACGGTATATTAATAAAATGGACGATTACATAATAAAACTATTTAGTTTAACCATAGTAAATGGATAATTACAGAGCTGTCATTGTCTTTGACTTATCCAGTTGGTAATTATAGAGCTGACACTGCCTTTGATCCCATTTACGGTAACGTGAGATCATTTACGTTTTGTTTTGAATGGCTGTAATAGCGTTATAGAGCTGACCTCATGATACCGATGTAGATGTTGGTGCGGGGGTTGGTGTAGTGCTCCATTTTATTAATGAGGGAGAAGGTGAGCGGGATGATGAGATTGATGAGGGACACGACAACAGGCAGGATCAGCGTGGACGCCTCTGCATTTAAATCATCTGCCAACCCGGAAACCTGAGTCATATGGTGGAAAAAAAATCAGTACTTATTCATCTTTTCCCATTAATATTATATATTATCATTATTATTATCATCTCTAACTATATTTAAAAAAAAGTCTTACATAACTAAACAGACACAAAAATTTAATATGACTGATTATATATGCTGATATGCTGATTGTTTTTCAATAGAGCTGTGAGAAATAGAGTGGAGTAAATGTAAAAGGTCACCAGTCGGCTCTGGTCTGACTGCAGGAAGTAGATGCCTGCACAGGAGCCGATGGCGAGGAGGACACACAGCGTCCAGGCCACCAGAGAAAGCGCAAGCCGTTTCAGAACGGTGGATACAGACACTCTGGCTTTTCTCTGAAACCGCTCAGATAAAGTCTCCTGCAGAACACAGATGAGAATGACAGGGTTGTGAGGTCCAATCCCAGGACTTACACAGAGCCAGTAATTAATGGTGTCTCCAATATGACATCTTTATGGTCTTTTACAAGCTTATTTATGTAAACCTTCAATACAACCGATTTTATTTAACTTAATAGATTGTTGCTCACATGTTAACGCTCATACTCATGTTTAAAATAAGAAATGTTGGGTATCAGAAAAGTGTGTCCAAAGAATTTTTCTATCACATCTCTGACCTGTACTCCTTATTCAGTGTACAAATTTCTAAACAAGCTCATTTGTGGTGACATGACATAACAGTAGCAGGAACAGGATATAGAGATAATAGGTGTAATATAGAGCATGATGCCATGTCTTTTCTTGTTTGCACCTGTCAAGTTTGTTCTCACCTGTTTCCTGAGACTTTTTTTTTATTTGTGTTACTTTGGTTCTCCTAGTTAAATTACAACATCTACACCATCCTGTGTGCTCAGACCTTTAACTGGACGCTCAGATTGTTCTTGTGGTTCTGGATGGCCTTCTCATTAACCACGCTGAAGTCCCAGCTACACAAAAGACGCCATGCGCCTCCGTAGGCAGGGCCCGATACCAACACAAAGTTCTTTTGGAAAGATCTGGCCATGCTGAAGACACAGAAAATACAGCCAGGCATCAGCATACGCTGCTAACAGTGAACCAACACCTGAAGATCACGCTCAATAAAGCAATCAGTGTTTGCTTAGTGGTTTGTTTGCCGTTGCAGCGCTGCTAGTAATCTATTATATATTTCACATCCTTTAATGTTTCTGGTAATTTTCATCACTGAACATAATTAGGGATGTCACACTACATTACCTGTAAATAAGTGACACTCCACAAAGTACCATGTAAGCTGCTATGGTGAAGAAATAAGCCAGCTGCATGTTGTAAGGAGGCTGATTGACAATAACTTCACCGTTATAGCCGCCGTAAAAGAACACCGTCTGGTTGAAGTAGCCCTGTCACCACGCACGAACACACAGCACTGTAATTCCACAATTCTTTTTTGTTGTTTTTGCAAAAATAATAACATGGAAGTTATTTATCACCACAGCTATAGAGGAAAAAGTGCCACGTTACAAATATCATGCATTTTGTAAATATTGAAGGTTAGGTAAGAAAATTGACAGATTTCGTGTCATGAATACAATCTTTACAACAGAACTACTGTTTTTTGGACAGAGAAGAAATGAACTCACAGCTCCTGTGAGCAGCTCTAGACCTCTGAAATTCACTGTGTGTGTGATGTTGGGGCTGTGGATGATCTGTGGGATGGTGATGAAAGAGAAATTGATGAGTAGCGAGATGATGTTGAACAAAAGAAGCCATTTCACAAAGCGGAAGTACGAGAGGACGGAGGTGCCGAAACGGCCCCCGATCTCCTTCAGGGCATCCTGCCATATCACCAAGCGCTTCCGAGCCGTGGTCACACCAGCACCAAACCTGCGGCAAAACTGACGAGAGAGGGGTGGGGTGGGGTGGGGTGGGGGGTTTTGGGGGGACAACGACAATAAAATATGTATATTTTTATTTCAGTTTGTTTTGTGTTAAAGGTCTAGGGTTACTCCAGACCTAATCCTGAAAAAAAATCTCTTGGTTGAGTTTCTGGTTAAAACCTTGATCTGAACTGGAAGCTAAAATAAAGGCAAATACAAAAGTACAGTGGAGGAGTTTAAGTACTTGGGGTCAACAGTCCAGAGTAATGGAGAGTGTGGGAAAGAGGTAAAGAAGCGAGTGCAGGCAGGTTGGAATGGGTGGAGAAAGGTGTCGGGAGTTCTGTGTGACAGAAAAATTTCAGCGAGAATCAAGGGGAAGGTGATACAGGACAGTGGTGAGACCGGCCATGCTGTATGGTTTAGAGACAGTGTCACTGAGACAGAGACAGGAGTCAGAGCTGGAGGGAGCAGAGCTGAAGATGTTGAGGTTCTCTTTGGGAGTGACACGGTTGGACAGGATTAGGAACGAGGACATCAGAGGGACATCTCATGTTGGACGTAACAAAGTTAGGGAGGACAGATTAAGATGGTTTGGACATGTCCAGAGAAGGGAGAGTGAGTATATTGGTAGAAGAATGTTGGACATGGAGCTGCCAGGCAGGAGGAAAAGAAGAAGGCCAAAGAGGAGGTATATGGATATAATAAATGAGGATATGAAGCTAGTGGTGTAAGTGTTGAGGATGCAGAAGATAGGGATAGGTGGAGAGAGATGATTCACTGTGGAGACCCCTGAAGGGAAAAGACCAAAGAAGAAGAAGACTTACAAAAGTACAGTGGAACCCTGGATTGTGAGTAACATGCTTTACAAGTGCTTTGCAAGATGAGCAAAAATTTGTAATAAAATTTAACTTGGTTAACAAGCGATAACTTGCAAGATGAGCACCGCGCCATGAGCATCAACGCCATGAGCACCGCGCCATGAGCATCAACGCCATGAGCACCGCGCCATGAGCACTGCGCCATGAGCACCGCGCCATGAGCATCAACGCCATGAGCATCAACGCCATGAGCACTGCGCCATGAGCACCGCGCCATGAGCATCAACGCCATGAGCATCAACGCCATGAGCATCAACGCCATGAGCACCGCGCCATGAGCATCAACGCCATGAGCATCAACGCCATGAGCACCGCGCCATGAGCATCAACGCCATGAGCATCAACGCCATGAGCACCGCGCCATGAGCATCAACGCCATGAGCACCGCGCCATGAGCATCAACGTCATGAGCACCGCGCCATGAGCATCAACGCCATGAGCACCGCGCCATGAGCATCAACGCCATGAGCACCGCGCCATGAGCATCAACGCCATGAGCACCGCGCCATGAGCATCAACGTCATGAGCACCGCGCCATGAGCATCAACGCCATGAGCACCGCGCCATGAGCATCAACGCCATGAGCACCGCGCCATGAGCATCAACGCCATGAGCACCGCGCCATGAGCATCAACGCCATGAGCATCAACGCCATGAGCACCGCGCCATGAGCATCAACGCCATGAGCACCGCGCCATGTGAGCACCGCGCCATGAGCATCAACGCCATGAGCACCGCGCCATGAGCATCAACGCCATGAGCATCAACGCCATGAGCACCGCGCCATGAGCATCAACGCCATGAGCACCGCGCCATGAGCATCAACGCCATGAGCACCGCGCCATGAGCATCAACGCCATGAGCATCAACGCCATGAGCATCAACGCCATGAGCACCGCGCCATGAGCATCAATGCCATGAGCATCAACGCCATGAGCATCAACGCCATGAGCATCAACGCCATGAGCATCACGCCATGAGCATCAACGCCATGAGCATCACGCCATGAGCATCAACGCCATGAGCACCGCGCCATGAGCATCAACGCCATGAGCACCGCGCCATGAGCATCAACGCCATGAGCACCGCGCCATGAGCATCAACGCCATGAGCACCGCGCCATGAGCATCAACGCCATGAGCATCAACGCCATGAGCACCGCGCCATGAGCATCAACGCCATGAGCACCGCGCCATGTGAGCACCGCGCCATGTGAGCACCGCCATGAGCACCGCGCCATGAGCATCAACGCCATGAGCATCAACGCCATGAGCACCGCGCCATGAGCATCAACGCCATGAGCACCGCGCCATGAGCATCAACGCCATGAGCACCGCGCCATGAGCATCAACGCCATGAGCACCGCGCCATGAGCATCAACGCCATGAGCATCAACGCCATGAGCATCAACGCCATGAGCATCAACGCCATGAGCACCGCGCCATGAGCATCAACGCCATGAGCACCGCGCCATGAGCATCAACGCCATGAGCATCAACGCCATGAGCATCAACGCCATGAGCACCGCGCCATGAGCATCAACGCCATGAGCATCAACGCCATGAGCATCAACGCCATGAGCACCGCGCCATGAGCATCAACGCCATGAGCATCAACGCCATGAGCATCAACGCCATGAGCACCGCGCCATGAGCATCAACGCCATGAGCATCAACGCCATGAGCATCAACGCCATGAGCACCGCGCCATGAGCATCAACGCCATGAGCATCAACGCCATGAGCATCAACGCCATGAGCACCGCGCCATGAGCATCAACGCCATGAGCATCAACGCCATGAGCATCAACGCCATGAGCACCGCGCCATGAGCATCAACGCCATGAGCACCGCGCCATGAGCACCGCGCCATGAGCATCAACGCCATGAGCATCAACGCCATGAGCACCGCGCCATGAGCATCAACGCCATGAGCACCGCGCCATGAGCATCAACGTCATGAGCACCGTGCCATGAGCATCAACGCCATGAGCACCGCGCCATGAGCATCAACGCCATGAGCACCGCGCCATGAGCATCAACGCCATGAGCACCGCGCCATGAGCATCAACGTCATGAGCACCGCGCCATGAGCATCAACGCCATGAGCACCGCGCCATGAGCATCAACGCCATGAGCACCGCGCCATGAGCATCAACGCCATGAGCACCGCGCCATGAGCATCAACGCCATGAGCATCAACGCCATGAGCACCGCGCCATGAGCATCAACGCCATGAGCACCGCGCCATGAGCATCACGCAATGAGCATCACGCCATGAGCATCACGCAATGAGCATCAACGCCATGAGCATCAACGCCATGAGCACCGCGCCATGAGCATCAACGTCATGAGCACCGCGCCATGAGCATCAACGCCATGAGCACCGCGCCATGAGCATCAATGTCATGAGCATCAACGCCATGAGCATCAACGCCATGAGCATCAACGCCATGAGCACCGCGCCATGAGCACCGCGCCATGAGCATCAACGCCATGAGCACCGCGCCATGAGCATCACGCAATGAGCATCACGCCATGAGCATCACGCAATGAGCATCAACGCCATGAGCATCACGCAATGAGCATCAACGCCATGAGCATCAACGTCATGAGCACCGCGCCATGAGCATCAACGCCATGAGCACCGCGCCATGAGCATCAACGCCATGAGCATCAACGCCATGAGCATCAACGCCATGAGCATCAACGCCATGAGCATCAACGTCATGAGCATCAACGCCATGAGCATCAACGTCATGAGCACCGCGCCATGAGCATCAACGCCATGAGCACCGCGCCATGAGCATCAACGCCATGAGCATCAACGCCATGAGCATCAACGCCATGAGCACCGCGCCATGAGCATCAACGCCATGAGCATCAACGCCATGAGCACCGCGCCATGAGCATCAACGCCATGAGCATCAACGCCATGAGCACCGCGCCATGAGCATCAACGCCATGAGCACCGCGCCATGAGCATCAACGCCATGAGCACCGCGCCATGAGCACCGCGCCATGAGCATCAACGCCATGAGCACCGCGCCATGAGCATCAACGCCATGAGCACTGCGCCATGAGCATCACGCAATGAGCATCACGCAATGAGCATCAACGCCATGAGCACCGCGCCATGAGCATCAACGCCATGAGCACCGCGCCATGAGCATCAACGCCATGAGCACCGCGCCATGAGCACCGCGCCATGAGCATCAACGCCATGAGCACCGCGCCATGAGCATCAACGCCATGAGCACCGCGCCATGAGCATCAACGCCATGAGCACTGCGCCATGAGCATCACGCAATGAGCATCAACGCCATGAGCATCACACAATGAGCATCAACGCCATGAGCATCAACGCCATGAGCACCGCGCCATGAGCATCAACGCCATGAGCACCGCGCCATGAGCATCAACGCCATGAGCACCGCGCCATGAGCATCAACGCCATGAGCACCGCGCCATGAGCATCAACGCCATGAGCACCGCGCCATGAGCATCAACGCCATGAGCACCGCGCCATGAGCATCAACGCCATGAGCACCGCGCCATGAGCATCAACGCCATGAGCACCGCGCCATGAGCATCAACGTCATGAGCACCGCGCCATGAGCATCAACGCCATGAGCATCAACGCCATGAGCACCGCGCCATGAGCACCGCACCATGAGCATCAACGCCATGAGCACCGCGCCATGAGCACCGCGCCATGAGCATCAGCGCCATGAGCACCGCGCCATGAGCATCAACGCCATGAGCACCGCGCCATGAGCAACAACGCCATGAGCACCGCGCCATGAGCACCGCGCCATGAGCATCAACGCCATGAGCACCGCGCCATGAGCACCGCGCCATGAGCATCACGCAATGAGCACCGCGCCATGAGCATCACGCAATGAGCACCGCGCCATGAGCATCAATGTCATGAGCATCAACGCCATGAGCATCAACGCCATGAGCATCAACGCCATGAGCACCGCGCCATGAGCATCAACGCCATGAGCACCGCGCCATGAGCATCAACGCCATGAGCACCGCGCCATGAGCATCAACGCCATGAGCACCGCGCCATGAGCACCGCGCCATGAGCATCGCGCCATGAGCATCAACGTCATGAGCACCGCGCCATGAGCATCAACGCCATGAGCACCGCGCCATGAGCATCAACGCCATGAGCATCAATGTCATGAGCATCAACGCCATGAGCATCAACGCCATGAGCATCAACGCCATGAGCACCGCGCCATGAGCATCAACGCCATGAGCACCGCGCCATGAGTACCGCGCCATGAGCATCAACGTCATGAGCACTGCGCCATGAGCATCAACGCCATGAGCATCAACGCCATGAGCATCAACGTCATGAGCACCGCGCCATGAGCATCAACGTCATGAGCACTGCGCCATGAGCATCAACGCCATGAGCACCGCGCCATGAGCATCAACGTCATGAGCACCGCGCCATGAGCATCAACGCCATGAGCACCGCGCCATGAGCATCAACGCCATGAGCACCGCGCCATGAGCATCAACGCCATGAGCATCAACGCCATGAGCATCAACGCCATGAGCACCGCCGCCATGAGCACCGCGCCATGAGCATCAACGCCATGAGCACCGCGCCATGAGCACCGCGCCATGAGCATCAACGTCATGAGCACCGCGCCATGAGCATCAGCGCCATGAGCACCGCGCCATGAGCATCAACGCCATGAGCACCGCGCCATGAGCATCAACGCCATGAGCATCAACGCCATGAGCATCAGCGCCATGAGCACCGCGCCATGAGCATCAGCGCCATGAGCACCGCGCCATGAGCACTGCGCCATGAGCATCACGCAATGAGCATCAACGCCATGAGCACTGCGCCATGAGCATCACGCAATGAGCATCAACGCCATGAGCATCACACAATGAGCATCAACGCCATGAGCATCAACGCCATGAGCACCGCGCCATGAGCACCAACGCCATGAGCACCGCGCCATGAGCATCAACGCCATGAGCACCGCGCCATGAGCATCAACGCCATGAGCACCGCGCCATGAGCATCAACGCCATGAGCATCAACGCCATGAGCACCGCGCCATGAGCATCAACGCCATGAGCATCAACGCCATGAGCATCAACGCCATGAGCATCAACGCCATGAGCATCAACGCCATGAGCACCGCGCCATGAGCATCAACGCCATGAGCATCAACGCCATGAGCATCAACGCCATGAGCACCGCGCCATGAGCATCAACGCCATGAGCATCAACGCCATGAGCACCGCGCCATGAGCATCAACGCCATGAGCATCAACGCCATGAGCATCAACGCCATGAGCACCGCGCCATGAGCATCAACGCCATGAGCATCAACGCCATGAGCATCAACGCCATGAGCACCGCGCCATGAGCATCAACGCCATGAGCATCAACGCCATGAGCATCAACGCCATGAGCACCGCGCCATGAGCATCAACGCCATGAGCATCAACGCCATGAGCACCGCGCCATGAGCATCAACGCCATGAGCACCGCGCCATGAGCACCGCGCCATGAGCATCAACGCCATGAGCACCGCGCCATGAGCACCGCGCCATGAGCACCGCGCCATGAGCATCAACGCCATGAGCATCAACGCCATGAGCACCGCGCCATGAGCATCAACGCCATGAGCACCGCGCCATGAGCATCAACGCCATGAGCACCGCGCCATGAGCATCAACGCCATGAGCATCAACGCCATGAGCATCAACGCCATGAGCATCACGCCATGAGCATCAACGCCATGAGCACCGCGCCATGAGCATCAACACCATGAGCACCGCGCCATGAGCATCAACGCCATGAGCATCACGCCATGAGCATCAACGCCATGAGCACCGCGCCATGAGCATCAACGCCATGAGCACCGCGCCATGAGCATCAATGCCATGAGCATCAACGCCATGAGCATCAACGCCATGAGCATCAACGCCATGAGCATCACGCCATGAGCATCAACGCCATGAGCATCACGCCATGAGCATCAACGCCATGAGCATCAACGCCATGAGCATCACGCCATGAGCATCAACGCCATGAGCACCGCGCCATGAGCATCAACGCCATGAGCACCGCGCCATGAGCATCAAAGCCATGAGCACCGCGCCATGAGCATCAACGTCATGAGCATCAACGTCATGAGCATCAACGCCATGAGCATCAACGCCATGAGCACCGCGCCATGAGCATCAACGCCATGAGCACCGCGCCATGAGCATCAACGCCATGAGCACCGCGCCATGAGCATCAACGCCATGAGCACCGCGCCATGAGCATCAACGCCATGAGCACCGCGCCATGAGCATCAACGCCATGAGCACCGCGCCATGAGCACCGCGCCATGAGCATCAACGCCATGAGCACCGCGCCATGAGCATCAACGCCATGAGCACCGCGCCATGAGCATCAACGCCATGAGCACCGCGCCATGAGCATCAACGCCATGAGCACCGCGCCATGAGCATCAACGCCATGAGCACCGCGCCATGAGCATCAACGCCATGAGCACCGCGCCATGAGCATCAACGCCATGAGCACCGCGCCATGAGCACCGCGCCATGAGCATCAACGCCATGAGCACCGCGCCATGAGCATCAACGCCATGAGCACCGCGCCATGAGCACCGCGCCATGAGCATCAACGCCATGAGCACCGCGCCATGAGCATCAACGCCATGAGCACCGCGCCATGAGCATCAACGCCATGAGCACCGCGCCATGAGCATCAACGCCATGAGCCCCGCGCCATGAGCCCCGCGCCATGAGCATCAACGCCATGAGCACCGCGCCATGTGAGCACCGCGCCATGAGCATCAACGCCATGAGCACCGCACCATGAGCATCAACGCCATGAGCATCAACGCCATGAGCATCAACGCCATGAGCACCGCGCCATGAGCATCAATGCCATGAGCATCAACGCCATGAGCATCAATGTCATGAGCACCGCGCCATGAGCATCAACGCCATGAGCATCACGCCATGAGCATCAACGCCATGAGCATCACGCCATGAGCATCAACGCCATGAGCATCACGCCATGAGCATCAACGCCATGAGCACCGCGCCATGAGCATCAACGCCATGAGCACCGCGCCATGAGCATCAACGCCATGAGCACCGCGCCATGAGCATCAACGCCATGAGCACCGCGCCATGAGCATCAAAGCCATGAGAACCGCGCCATGAGCATCAACGTCATGAGCATCAACGCCATGAGCATCAACGCCATGAGCACCGCGCCATGAGCATCAACGCCATGAGCATCAACGCCATGAGCATCAACGCCATGAGCACCGCGCCATGAGCATCAACGCCATGAGCATCACGCCATGAGCATCACGCCATGAGCATCAACGCCATGAGCATCACGCCATGAGCATCAACGCCATGAGCATCAACGCCATGAGCATCACGCCATGAGCATCAACGCCATGAGCACCGCGCCATGAGCATCAACGCCATGAGCACCGCGCCATGAGCATCAACGCCATGAGCACCGCGCCATGAGCATCAACGCCATGAGCACCGCGCCATGAGCATCAAAGCCATGAGAACCGCGCCATGAGCATCAACGTCATGAGCATCAACGCCATGAGCATCAACGCCATGAGCACCGCGCCATGAGCATCAACGCCATGAGCATCAACGCCATGAGCACCGCGCCATGAGCATCAACGCCATGAGCACCGCGCCATGAGCATCAACGCCATGAGCACCGCGCCATGAGCATCAACGCCATGAGCACCGCGCCATGAGCATCAACGCCATGAGCATCAACGCCATGAGCACCGCGCCATGAGCATCAACGCCATGAGCATCAACGCCATGAGCACCGCGCCATGAGCATCAACGCCATGAGCACCGCGCCATGAGCATCAACGCCATGAGCACCGCGCCATGAGCATCAACGCCATGAGCACCGCGCCATGAGCATCAACGCCATGAGCACCGCGCCATGAGCATCAACGCCATGAGCACCGCGCCATGAGCATCAACGCCATGAGCACCGCGCCATGAGCATCAACGCCATGAGCACCGCGCCATGAGCATCAACGCCATGAGCACCGCGCCATGAGCATCAACGCCATGAGCACCGCGCCATGAGCATCAACGCCATGAGCACCGCGCCATGAGCATCAACGCCATGAGCACCGCGCCATGAGCATCAAAGCCATGAGAACCGCGCCATGAGCATCAACGTCATGAGCATCAACGCCATGAGCATCAACGCCATGAGCACCGCGCCATGAGCATCAACGCCATGAGCATCAACGCCATGAGCATCAACGCCATGAGCACCGCGCCATGAGCATCAACGCCATGAGCATCACGCCATGAGCATCACGCCATGAGCATCAACGCCATGAGCATCACGCCATGAGCATCACGCCATGAGCATCAACGCCATGAGCATCACGCCATGAGCATCAACGCCATGAGCACCGCGCCATGAGCATCAACGCCATGAGCACCGCGCCATGAGCATCAACGCCATGAGCACCGCGCCATGAGCATCAACGCCATGAGCACCGCGCCATGAGCATCAAAGCCATGAGAACCGCGCCATGAGCATCAACGTCATGAGCATCAACGCCATGAGCATCAACGCCATGAGCACCGCGCCATGAGCATCAACGCCATGAGCATCAACGCCATGAGCACCGCGCCATGAGCATCAACGCCATGAGCACCGCGCCATGAGCATCAACGCCATGAGCACCGCGCCATGAGCATCAACGCCATGAGCACCGCGCCATGAGCATCAACGCCATGAGCATCAACGCCATGAGCACCGCGCCATGAGCATCAACGCCATGAGCATCAACGCCATGAGCACCGCGCCATGAGCATCAACGCCATGAGCACCGCGCCATGAGCATCAACGCCATGAGCACCGCGCCATGAGCATCAACGCCATGAGCACCGCGCCATGAGCACCGCGCCATGAGCATCAACGCCATGAGCACCGCGCCATGAGCATCAACGCCATGAGCACCGCGCCATGAGCATCAACGCCATGAGCACCGCGCCATGAGCATCAACGCCATGAGCACCGCGCCATGAGCATCAACGCCATGAGCCCCGCGCCATGAGCATCAACGCCATGAGCACCGCGCCATGAGCACCGCGCCATGAGCATCAACGCCATGAGCACCGCGCCATGAGCATCAACGCCATGAGCACCGCGCCGTGAGCCCCGCGCCATGAGCATCAACGCCGTGAGCCCCGCGCCATGAGCACCGCGCCATGAGCGTCACGCAATGAGCATCACGCAATGAGCATCACGCAATGAGCACCGCGCCACGAGCATCACGCAATGAGCACCACAATCCAAGGTTCCACTGGAAACTGTCTTCAAATTTTGCTTTCACTGAAATCAGTCACTCCTGAAATGTCTACTCTCTCAACTATACTTACATTCATTATAATAAACATACCTTTATTTATTATACATTTTAAGAGGGAACTACTTTTTTAGAGAGAAGTAGCTGTACAAGAGAAGTTACACGTCTGATGATGTATGGATTCCACAAAACCTTGAACCCTGGAACTACTTTTTTGCAGAAAGCTGATAATCGTCCATAGGTACAGCTCAGTGAAATCTTTCTCTCATATCAGTGTCATCCTCATGGCTCTATTGTTCCAGTAAAAGTCTGCTCTTAGGCCTTGATTTATCAGTGAGTCTCTGAGTACAAGGAAATATGTTGAAATGAAAAAAGCTCAGTCTTGTGCTGCTCGGGTTTAGCGCTCTCATTACCAGTGAGGTTTGCTGATGGCAGTCAGTGCAACACGTTGGGAGCAAGTCGTTCTTCTTGGAGTGCTTGACTGACATCACTCTGCTCCTGAAATTTTGAGGAAAAAGTGTGTTAATTAAAATTAAAAAATAAATAAATCATGTAAAAATACTGAGTGATGAATGATTATTCACATACAGTGAATTCTTGAATGAATTGAGAAAAAAGTATTATAACCTGACATATCTCCGCTCGTGGAAACTCAGGGGCAGAGCTCGCATGGCCTGTATCCTGGCTCTGGTTGGGAGATTGACGAGCTCAGACACCAGCTCACGTGTGTCTGAGAAAATACAAGCGATGTGAGTGAGTGCTGATATCTATTTCTACAAATATCTGCAGCAAGAGATTTTTTATAATATTTAAACTTCATATCTTCATACTTCAGTTTAATTGGGAAGTGCTTCAGGTTAAAAAAACAAAACAAAACAAAAAACATACAAATAGACAAATAAGCATGGGTTAATATATATGACAACATAATATATATTATAACTTAATATAAAGTTATAAAATACTACAGTTTAATTATCTACTGAGTAAACAGTGTGATCAAGCAACTCAATGAATTCAGAATAATTATGTATAATTAATTTCTAACAATTAAATAACATTAGTCACTAGGAATAATTATTTGTCTTGCTTTTCTGTGTAAGAAAATGTTACTTCCTCTGCTCAAAAAAGACAAAATTAAATATTTATCAAACTAACACAAAAGACTCACCATTTTCAAACTCCTTTTGGATCTCGTCACTGGTCAGCTCCAGGTTTCCCAAAGGAGCAGCCTGGTGTGGGAACAAGCTCATCCTCCTCATCATCTTCTTTTTTATAAGTTTGTCCTGACAAAGAGAAAAAAATCTGCCTTTTACTGAGTTATACTCAGCATTACAGTATTGGTTGAGAGACAGAGAGAGTGAGAGAGAGAAAGAGAGGCAAATATTTGACTGCTTTGCAGGAACAAGGAAGTGCTAGTTTAATTATTGAGTAGGAGACAAAGTACACAAGGGTGTAGGTTATCCTTATCTTTGTATATAGTTGCCTAGGTGACAGTCTTTCATTAGCCAATGCGATGGAGGTAGTGTTTTACAGATAGGTATCGAATAGCACAGATGGGGGGGGGGGTGAGAGAGGGAGGGGGGCTCATTATTTGTGCATTAACTGTGTTGCAGTGTGTCAGAGAAGGCTACTAGAAGGCCCTAATATATATATATATATATATATATATATATATATATATATATATATATATATATATATATATATATATATATATACACACACACTAGGGATGCCTAGTATGTATGTATATATATATATATATATATATATATATATATATATATATACACACACTATATTGCCAAAAGTATTCGCTCACCTGCCTTGACTCGCATATGAACTTAAGTGACATCCCATTCCTAATCCATAGGGTTCAATATGACGTCGGTCCACCCTTTGCAGCTATAACAGCTTCAACTCTTCTGGGAAGGCTGTCCACAAGGTTTAGGAGTGTGTTTATGGGAATTTTTGACCATTCTTCCAGAAGCGCATTTGTGAGGTCACACACTGATGTTGGACGAGAAGGTCTGGCTCTCAGTCTCCGCTCTAATTCATCCCAAAGGTGTTCTATCGGGTTGAGGTCAGGACTCTGTGCAGGCCAGTCAAGTTCAACCACACCAGACTCTGTCATCCATGTCTTTATGGACCTTGCTTTGGTCACTGGTGCACAGTCATGTTGGAAGAGGAAGGGGCCAGCTCCAAACTGTTCCCACAAAGTTGGGAGCATGGAATTGTCCAAAATGTCTTGGTATGCTGAAGCATTCAGAGTTCCTTTCACTGGAACTAAGGGGCCAAGCCCAGCTCCTGAAAAACAACCCCACACCATAATCCCCCCTCCACCAAACTTTACACTTGGCACAATGCAGTCAGACAAGTACCGTTCTCCTGGCAACCGCCAAACCCAGACTCGTCCATCAGATTGCCAGATGGAGAAGCGCGATTCGTCACTCCAGAGAACGCGTCTCCACTGCTCTAGAGTCCAGTGGCGGCGTGCTTTACACCACTGCATCCGACGCTTTGCATTGCACTTGGTGATGTATGGCTTGGATGCAGCTGCTCGGCCATGGAAACCCATTCCATGAAGCTCTCTGCGCACTGTTCTTGAGCTAATCTGAAGGCCACATGAAGTTTGGAGGTCTGTAGCGATGGACTCTGCAGAAAGTTGGCGACCTCTTCGCACTATGCGCCTCAGCATCCGCTGACCCCGCTCCGTCAGTTTACGTGGCCTACCACTTCGTGGCTGAGTTGCTGTCGTTCCCAAACACTTCCACGTTCTTATAATACAGCTGACAGTTGACTGTGGAATATTTAGGAGCGAGGAAATTTCACAACTGGATTTGTTGCACAGGTGGCATCCTATCACAGTTCCACGCTGGAATTCACTGAGCTCCTGAGAGCGACCCATTCTT
This sequence comes from Hemibagrus wyckioides, assembly GCF_019097595.1. Lineage (NCBI taxonomy): Eukaryota > Metazoa > Chordata > Actinopteri > Siluriformes > Bagridae > Hemibagrus > Hemibagrus wyckioides. The sequence continues at coordinate 24,445,044 of NC_080711.1, forward strand.
TCACAAATGTTTGTAAAAACAGTCTGCATGCCTAGGTGCTTGATTTTATACACCTGTGGCCATGGAAGTGACTGGAACACCTGATTCTGATTATTTGGATGGGTGAGCGAATACTTTTGGCAATATAGTGTATATAAAACCAATATATAACCTATATATACCAATAACCAATACATTCATATTTTTATATTAGAATTTTCATATAATCTGCATTTTTTGCAGCCAGGAGAATAGAAAATCTAAGATGCACTGATTAAACTGATATTTTAGTAGCTCTGGCCTAACTGTAATAACAAACATCGGTCCTGACTCTACAGATGTTTTTATTTTTTGTGTAAGGCACTACAATAAGGACAAAATAGTTATAAATTTTTGAAGATAATCTGATGACATTTCAGAACTATGAAAGAACTATGGTTTGTCTGCAATTAACAACTCATTAACAACAAATTTATATTCAAGTATTTCATACATAAAGAAATGCATCTATTCAACCTTTTTAGTGCATGAGGATGAGGAAGGTATATAGACCTTAAGTCACATGTTTTTCAAATATATCATAAATAACATGAAGTGACATTTATCAATCTTGAAAAAAAAAAGAAAAACAAAAGTGCATCCTCTAAAAAAATAAAGTGCATAAGGCATGGTTGAGATGCCTGCTGAACGGGGACATCGATGCTCTGTGTTTTAGGCCTAGCACTAGTAGCTGCTGCTGCTGCTTCATATTCTTTTAATACAGTTTGGCTGTGATGACGACCCTGAGAGTGAGATGTAAGATTTGTTGTGTTAAAACTTGACACCTTTTTTCCTCCTCTCGGAATCCTTGCTGAATATGCGCTGCAAATAGCAATGGCATTGTCCTCCGCTGCAACTGAGAAAAACTTCCAGACCGGTGAAGATGATGTTCACAGATGATGACCTAATGACCGCCACACAGTCTGGGAGTCACTGCAGGTTAAAGCTGCAGTCACGTGCACTCGGAAAGTGGATGAATCTCGGATAAATCAGACTGATTGATTGATTTACCAGCAAGCGTACATCATCAGATCTAGTTATCAGATTTTATTTATTTATCGGAGCAATAAAAATGACGTCATTTTCACCCATATCAGCCGATAACTAATATCGTGTATCCCTAAAATATACACTACTGCTGAAAAGTTTGGGATCACTTGCATATTTTAGCTTGATTTCAGCTACAGAGGAAAACTCCATCAGCCAATCCATCTTGTGGGAGATGCTTCCAGGAAGCATGGGCTCCAGGAAGCATTGACCGCTAGAATGCTAGAAAGTTTGAAGAAAACATTCATCATTTCCATCAAAATCATTATTTCTAACTCTGACATGTCAGCATGTCCTGTTCTTTTGCTATATTTTCTATTCAGACTAATTTCGCGTGTGTTTCCTTGGAAAACTATAAACTTTTTGAGTGATCCCAAACTTTTGAGCGGTAGTGTGTGTATATATGTGTGTTCTATGGGGTTGAGGTCAGGACTCTGTGCAGGCCAGTCAAGTTCCTCCACCCCAAACTCACTCATCCATGTCTTTATGGACCTTGCTTTGGTCACTGGTGTGCAGTCATGTTGGAACAGGAAGGGGTCATCCCCAAACTGTTCCCACAAAGAGCATGAAACTGTCCAAAATGTCTTGGTATGAAGCTGAAGCAGTAAGAGTTCCTTTCACTGGAACTAAGGGGCCGAGCCCAACCCCTGAACTCAATGACTTGGAGGGGTGTCCCAATACTTTTGGCAATGTAAAGCAAACACAGAACTCATCCCTGCATACGTTATTGGTCATTATTTCTATACATCTCTCTGTAGTGTCCATCAGTCTGTGGAGAGGACGACACACCGTCCTTCCATTACATCATCAATACGAGGAAATAAATGTCAGTCCTGAGTCCATATTTGTTGTTGTTTTGGTGTAGGAAGAAAATGGGATATGTATAACGTCAACTATATATAGTATAGTACAGTAGCACCATTTATACAAACATTCAAATTTAGATGTTAATGTAATAAACGAACAGGAATATTGGTATAGAGTGTGTTCAGTCTTCACCACTGGACCTGACAGGTTCTACAACATTCCTCTGCATTAGCCCTGACTAGCCAACCTTTAAAAAGAGCTAATATATCAATTGACCTAAACTGCTAACATTATTACGTCAAAATAACGTAGCTCTAACCCAAACGACAATATAATTTAAAAGTTAGCTAGGTTAGCAACGACAGTTAGCCTAATTCGTTAGCTTGTTAGTTTTCCAAACCGTGTTGCTTTTAAACGCGATTTTTATGATACATAAATTACATTTAAACATTTCTCCAGTAACCTTAATATCCACCCAAAAATATAATTGCGGCTAAAGTCTGTTAAAATCTGCTAAATATTAATAGTAATTTAAAATTAGCTAGCGAAAGTTTTATTACCTCAAGAACTGTCCGTTATTAAGCACGTGCAGTACAAAACAGATGGCTTCATCCCAAATGCATCGCTGTTTTATATAAAGTGCACTATAAAGGGTGTAAAGGTCGATAATTACATATGATAGCATCCGCACGCTACTAACATCGTGCACTAGTGAATAGTGAGCAGTGAGTATTAGGATTGAGCCCAGTTCAATTAACAGAGTTTCAGAGCCGGTGGTCCTGTGACTGCTACATACTGAGAAATACATGATTTACAAACAGATAAATAGAATAGATACACCAATAGAGAATTAATTAATTACTATGTACTTAAAAATATAGGAATAAAAATAAGTAAAGGCTAAATCAATCAATCAATCAATCTATCTATCTATCTATCTATCTATCTATCTATCTATCTATCTATCTATCTATCTAAAGTGGAGTACAAACATTTACACACTCATTTTTCTGTTGTTTCTGCATTTAAAAAAGGTTTGTCTTGTTGCACGAAAGACCCCGACTTTATTTTCAACTTTCTTTCTTTCGTTAGTTAGTTAGTGTAGATGCAAAAATGTTACTACTTTCCTTTCTTTTTCCCCCCTGCACCAGTATCCCTCTCATCCATGTGAATTTTCTGTAGTTTGTTTATTTTGTGTGTAGCCACATTCCCTGTCTGTAGGTGGCAGTGTTGCTACACACTTCACAGGTCTTCAGCACCTCAGCAGGAGGCTGAAGAAGATCTAACACCATCCTACCCTGCAGAAACACACTCCTGTATTACACAACACATTTTACTGCCATCCTCTTACATAAAGCAATGTTCATTCATTTTAAAAAAGGAAATAAGTTTTATAAGATTTGATGTCATCTTCTTAGTAAATGCACACACTTTGAGTGAGTGGGTGTGGGGGGCTCGAATGTCTGCTGAACCCTGAGTGTAGTTGATCAGTGATGTCTGACATGTGATGTAGACATGTGATGCCTGAAGATTGCTGCACTATAGCTGAGAGGCTAACAGATATTCTACAGGTAGTTCAGCACCGTGATCCACTAAATCACGACCTTTTGTTATAAATGTGGACAAAAGGACGTCTCAGAGTTATAAACAGAGTTAATTAACAGGCATGGGCCAAAGCTCAAAGAGCATCAGTGCCTGTCTGAATATTTTTCACCTTGATATCAAGGCTTCTCAGTGTGAATGTATGTTTAATCCAGACAGACCTGTCACCTTTTCCTCCACTGCAGGACCCTGAAGCTGACAGCACGATTCTGACCTCAGACACTGGGCTAATTAGAGGGTGAGAACCTCTCCACACTCACAGCCTGAGGACTACAGCTCTGACCAGACCACGATGGCTCTTCACGCCAACGCATGTCAGCCATCCACAAATACCAGCAGCCTGGAAGGTCACTGTGTCAGAGCTAATCTGTTAGGGCTGAATCTGAATCTGTGATCATACTACACAAACAATCAGCTTGAACAATTCCTCTTAATCCAATCCTATAACACTTGTGGCCCAACATTTCTTCTTTACTTTACTTCTAACCTGAAAATAGTTTCCATTTAATGTTTAATCTTATCCTGTAATACACCACTTCTCATTAAACATGATTAGAGGCTTTACGAAGAAAAATGAAGCAAGGCTGTAGCAGAGATCGCTGGTGTGTCTGGTGAGTGCGCATACCTAGCATACTTTGCTAATCTGAGAAAGAACCTAGAACAAAGCCAAACGTAACGTAAATCAAACAGCGGATTTATTTGATTTGCCTTTAACTAGTTAGCTTCAGAAGCCGAATAAAGCTTCTATCATTAAAAAAATGATAAACAGGCCACGCCCACAAGAGACAAACTACAGAGGGTTTTTTTTTTTTTTTTTTAGCTTGCAAGTGTTGGATCGGGTATCAGATAGAGACCGTGGCCTAACACTGACTTTCAGATGATAATATAGTTCCTTTTTAAACACAAAAATCTCCAGTACTTCTTAGTACTTAGTACTTAGTACACTGTGCACTTTACGTGGCTAAGACAAACTTCTGTCCTAGCTCTGTGGTGTTGTTTGTTGTTTAGTATTAAACTTGTTGTTGTATGTTTATGTAGCACCAGGTCCTGGAGAAACGTTGTTTCATTTCACTCTGTACTGCGCCAGCTATATGTGGTTGAAATGACAATAAAAGCTTCTTGAATCTTGAATCTTGAAAGTAACTCCAGTGAAAAAACTAAAGAAGCAACAGGGTAAGAAGTGATAAAGTGTGAATGCTGACTGCAGTAGGATTTGGGTTATAAATATAACCCTGTGTAAATGTTGATGTGGAGATGATGTGGAAATGCCCCAGCTATGACACGAGGTCCTGATGGACAGGAGAGTGAGGGTACGGTAAAAGAAGGCACTAGGACGTAGATGTATGGCCTCAGTGACTCTGTCAAAAATGACTCATGAAATATTTATGGCAGTAATGGGGAGGATTATTCTTGTGCGGCGAAACCCGATCAGAACGAGTAATAATATCTACTGCAGAGGGAAAGCTGCTGATCCGCCTGTGGGGGGTGAGGAGAGGAGGGAACGGAGACGAGCGTCTAAATCAAGCATCAAAATGAATAAAGGCCAGAACACACACACACACACACTCACACACACGCTCACCACAGTGTAATGCAGAGTCAGGGATGGACGACATCTCGGTGTAATTAAATGATGTGGCAGACTGCTTCGATTCCCTGTTCCATTGTGAATCGCGTTCCTCTCGGTATTTGCCTGCATGAGACTGTAAAATGTGGCACGCCCACTCTGCTTATCAAATGGAAAAAATGCAAATCTGTGAACTTTTTACTTATTTTATTTCATTATCTCACACACACCCACACAGCCCTAAAGGCTGAATAAATGTGCTTTCACATCAACAGAAAGGAATTAGTGTTCAGTCCTGTAGAGTTGAGCAAAAGTGTGACAAAAATATCATGTAAAAATATTTGAATTATATATATATATATATATATATATATATATATATATATATATATATATATATATATATATATATAACCTCTTAAACAAACCTATATATATATATAAAACAATATTTAGGTTTGTTTAAGTGGTATTAGATGAGTAACAGTAAAAATAAAACATCAAATCAGTTATAAAAAAGATATCATGATACGACATCATAGAAAATTGTACTGCCACCTAATTTATCATGATATATCGTCACATCACCCAGCCCCAAGAGTCAGGAGGATGATTTATGAAATATCATGACATGCTAGAACTGGTTTAGAAATCCAAAAATGCATCACAGGATCTGTTGGCTCTGTTTTCATCATTTAACTAGTGAGAAATTTATCAGAACCACACGGTCAAATACAGTTTTAGAACATTAAGCACCCTTAAGGTTCCTTTTTTTGTCTCTCTGTGGAAGACTGTATGTAGAATCCTATAACAGTTTCAATATATGAACACATTCCAAGCAGAACCATTCTAGGAACCCTCAATGAGCCAACAATCCCATAGAGAACCTTTTAGGAACCTTTTTTTCTAAGACTAGCTACACCTTAAACACCTGAAGGTTATGACACCTAAACATCAAGAGCAAAAACTGCTATTAGAAAAAAAAAATTGGGCTCCAGATCTCAGCTAATACACACACTCAGGAAAAATGGGATGGTTCTTCTTAGGTTCCAGAAAAAAGAGGGTTCTACTTGGATTGGAATCCTTTTTGTTGAGTTCTACCTATAAAAGTTACACAGTGGCTAAATGTTCTTCAGTTGAAAATTAGAGCCCTCACTGTAACCATATTTATGAGTGAGCACCTTGAGTATCACCTCATGAATTCCAGGGACCTCCTGGATGAATTCCATCCTGGAGATTTTATTTCATGAAGAATTCCATGAATTAGGATTTTTTTTCCCTTTCCACAACCATTCGCTGAAATAGCTCAGAGTCCACATGCTGAGGAACTCATGATGTTTTGGTTAATAGAGAAGCCAAGCCTTCACCCTACTTCCTGTTATTGTCTCAGCTTCAGCTAACCTGATCCCGTCTGCCGAGCCGCCGGTCCCTGATCCCTGCGTCATGTCCGTCATGGAGCTTAAGCACAGACTCTGCGTGATATGAAGCAGAGCGTACTCCGAAGCCATGGAGGTAATTCCACATGACCATGGACCATGTTTAAAACAGAATCCGGCTTCGAGTGCCGATTCAGCTCAGAGGATAATGTCCAGGGTAGTGTCCGAGACATGACCACACAGCGATGGACTCCAGAACATGGAATCTGGGACATCTGGGGAAAAGCTGTGATCTATTAAACAGCAAAAGAACAGTCAGTTCTCTAAGTTGATGTGTTGGAAGCAGGAAAAATGGCCAAGTGTAAGGATCAGAGTGAATCTGACCAATACCAAACTGTGATGTCTAGACAGCTGGGTCAAAGCATCTCCAAGACAGCAGGACTTGTGAGGTGTGATCTGTGGTACTATGTGGTACTTTGTAGTTTTAGTACTTGAGAATGTGCTGAGGAACAGTTTATGTTCAGTGACGTACTCCAGCCATCCCAGCATCCTCCGTTTTCCATGGCGGGCAAAATGCTGGGGGTCAGTAGGTGAGGACGGTTCTGCTCTCAAATGTCCATCAAGTGTAATTTGAAATTTGTGGGCAGTATAACCTGTTCGTCTGGCACGCCGTCATTACTCAGTGTGTCAGGTCGAGCAAATATTTATTCTCTGCCTTCAGTAATAAACGGAACGTCAGAGCGTCTGTCACTTTGGCTTTAGGAGATGAGTAAAGGAGCTGAGGACACGGAGAACCTCTGTGCTGTGTGGATCTCTTCTTATATTAAACACTGAGTCTCCGAGTGCGTCAGGAGCTCTACACCACACTGAGTGTGTGTGTGTGTGTGTGTGAGACAGTCCAAAACTAATATAAAAGTCTGTAATAAGGTGAATTAATAAGGTTTCACTCCACACCACATATTTATTTAAACCTTATAGCCTGAGCCTACTTTCAGTCCCCACTCGCTCCCTTTATTACTAAACCTCTAACTCTGTATGTCAAAAACTTTCTTCATGTGCTTATTAGCAATGCCATTGATGTTCTGTGCAATTAACAACACAATTACACAGTACACCTTTTTTAAACAAGTTCCTTAAGGGAAATTAGCCTCATTTACTGTGCTTGGAGCCATAAATAAAAAAAAATAAAAAATATATATATATATATATGTATATATATATACACACAGCACATGATTTTTCCACCTTGTGAAAAAGAGGATCTAATGGCTGCCAAAATAAAAACCCGAGTGCTGCATGCTTCACAGTGGCTAGATGTTATGCTTTGGGGAAGCTAATGTGGCGTGCGACTGTAGGTCGTTATGATAATGACCCGTCAGTGGTGACGCCTCGAGCTGCCTTTTTCCTTTAAGCCTTTTATATCTCAAGTGTTTCTCAAGTACCTTTATTTATTTATTCCTGCCTCTGCTTTTCTTTTTGCTCACTGTCATCAAATCCTGCTCCAATCCCCCAGCAGCGCTCCATATTTCCTGTCCGAGCCGTGATGGTGCGACGCTAACAAAGCAAATGGGTGCTTCTGTCATCATGAAAGAACGCGTCGCTGCCAAATGGACTCCGAATGGCCTCCGGAGCTGCATCATGGGCCGAGTCTTTAACCTTGACACGGTTCGTTTGATGCCGTCCACGAGATAACCAACTCCACAACCCCCCCCAACAAACATTCATCACCGCAGCGCAGGGTTCGGCCCCAGGACTCTGTATCGTGACTGATCACGCAGACGCTGTCATACCGAGCGGCGTGTCCACGGGTGAAAACGTACGTTTTCATTCATCAATTTATTTTTCTCACGTCCGCTCGAGCACTGGACCCGCAGGGTTAGTTTTATAGATGTGTTCGTTACTCTGGTAACGCCGTCACAGTAGATGAGAGTTTCTTTCTGTTCTTAATTTTGTAAATGATCCAGCACAATCATCAGAACCTACTCAGAATTATGTGAAAAGTGACTGATGATTAGTTTTGTAGAACAGCAGCGCAGCTAAACGTCACAGCTGTATATTAATGTACTCGCTCTAAATATAATAATAATGATGAATATAATAGTAACAGCTCAATCACAGGGACACGGATACGATGATTTTTCTAACGAGAAAATAAGAAGTTTGTATAACAATTATGGAAGGAGTCTCCAGTTGCAGCACACTATAACAGTTAAATATACAAGTTTTCTTCAGGACACAGGAGTTTACACTTTAACGCATCATTTCTCACAAAGGGCCTGCAACTTAAACGGCATTCTTTAATTGCTTTAATTATTGCTGTGGTATAAGAGGAATTAAACACTTGGGGACGTCCTGTTAGAGGGACAGTAACGGTAACTCTTCATCACACCACTTGTTGATTATTTATCCATAACATCTCCCAACAGAAGGTTTTATTTCTTATTTAAACAGTCAATGTTTTGTACACTAACTCAGAAAATGTGCCTTCTTTACAAAATGCTAAAAATCCTTGTATATGGAACTAGTTTTATTTTGCTCTATGCGACGCTCAGCTGCGTAATTCTCTCACAAGTGCATCCTCGAGTGTGTGCACGCCATCACACAGGCATCTGTTCTGCGCCGGCTGTCGATGCGTCAAGTGCAGAGCGAAGACGAGGGCCTCCGGATAGCGCAGCACTCAGGAGAACACCGGCGCGAACAGATCAGTCGCTCGCGTCCTTTTATGATCCTGATTAGCATTAAGTGGTTTTAAAGGCAGAGCTATGAGGTACTTCTGCAGCGTGATGGAACTGCGACATTCCTCAAAAAAACACAACACACACAGATCCGTCCAGCTTCTCTCGCTGTGGCGACTTCAGCACTTTCAGCTTTAATTGAATCTCTGCTCATTTATCCCTCGCAGATGGAGCCGAAATGCCACGTTAATAACGAAAAAATGTTTCACTCGTAATTTTTATAGCTCCTGAAGGAATGTGGCTTTGGCCTCTGATGTGGAACAGTGAATAGGTTTAGCAGGTAGGATGGACCACGGCTTCTTTACGAACACTCGCGTAACTTACGCTGGACACAAAGTATAGATGGATAGATTATGCACCTCTTTTAATAACCTGTTCTATGTATTATTTGCAGAGTGTCTGCTGTTGAGCTGTTGCTATGGAAATGATACATCATTATATCTATGAGCATGCAAATATAAACCTGTGATTTGTGTTACAGCTGGAATGACAATTCTGACCAATCAGAATCCAGTACTCAGCAGCGCTGTGGCATAAACCTGGAAGCTACGCACTTCTTACTGTTATTTCTGCATTAAGAAGATAAACGTCTGACACCAGGCACGTCTTGGCTGATCGACTTCATTCGACCGAGTGAATAATTGTGTTGATTAGTTATCAGTCAAACGATTTCTTGAAACTCTCGATGCTATTGGAGTGCTGACGGGGAAACGCCGCATGTGTTTGTTTGGAGGATGTTCATCTCCACTTCAGCTCATTAATCTATTAATCTCATTCCTTTTCCAGTCCACATCCCCATCAGCGATAACCCTGCTGGAGCTTTGAATCAGATTAGCACATCATTTGCAAAAATGTGAAGATTAAATAAATCGGAATATTCCTTTCTGAATGATTGCGCGCACACACACACACACACACACAGGTTTTCATCAGTCTGTGGTCAGCTGTGTGTGTGATATTGACTCAGTCCCTATGAATTATTCATCGACCTAATTATAGAGATATGCATATCAGATCCTGTGTTTTTTATGGCTCCTGGCACCTCGCTAAACCTGATGGATGTGGCCTGTCGTTTTTAAAGATCGTCCCTCGCTACGCCGCACCCAACACCCACCCCACCGCGTCATCGCTGTCACTCCGCTTTACGATAACGCCAGCAGGACGATGACGCTCCTGACAAGAGAAGGGTACTCGAGATCAGAGCAGGTCTCGGGTCGATGCAGAACGCGCCACATCCTGCTTTTGGTTTTGAGAATTATAAGCAGATTTTTTTTTCTGGTAAAGAAAGAGATGCTAATCCTTGCACATTTCTGTCAACGATCCTGAAAAGAGACACAAGGTAACATGACAGATTAGCGCTGTTTATCCTTTGCTAAATGTCAAGACGTCGAGGGGACGTCATTAAAATGCCATCCGGACACAAAGTTCAGGACAATGTAAATAATACGCAAATAAATAAATAAATAAATACATAGTTTAAAGCTTTATACAGATTGCGTTTCCACATCTGAGTTTCAATGCCTTCATAAGTAATAAATTCCTCTGGGCTTCTTTCTGTTAAATTCGACACAAAACATGGTTTTCATACTCCCCCAGGAGAGTTATCTCTCTGCACTGGTCACTTACTGGTTTCAGTCATATTTTCCTTCCCAAACTAAGATGGGGTGAAGTGAAACGGAGTTTACACGCACAAACTAGCACTTTTACACTTTTCCATGCCAGAGAACTGGATATTCATCAGAAAACAATCAAGAGTTTACTAAATAAATGTAACTATATATAAATAAATATAACTATAGTAAACTATAAATAAATTTAAAAAGTATGTGCGTTGTTTGCTCATTACTGTCACCAAACTTCTCCCTACTTGTTTCCAAACCAGGGCAAATAAATAAATGAATAAATAAATAACTGGAGCGTGAGCTATGTTTGTGTGAATTAAAGCACTGAAGGCAGCCGAGCTTCGTCCTCACAGAGCGAATAGATCATTTTCCTCATTTCTCAGGCGCTCATCTGTCTTCTTTTCCTATTAGGTGGCTAATGTTGGCTCACTAATGGGAGCGGATCTGTCCACATCAACGAGCCTAATGGAAGGTTTTCCTTTTATTTAATATGACTGTCGAGTCGACATCATCGATTCCACATTTTATGTGAAAACGCAAACAGCCAAATTGTTCACGGGCTCACAGACGGATGTCCTGTGTCGCTCTGCGATTAGTCGAACGGTGCTATAATAACGTGGCACGCGCAACTTATTCATTTCAGTTGGTGTTATTTTTTCTCTCTGAGCTGTAGGATGTGCTGCGGTGTATCGTTAACCAGAGAAGGAGGAGGAGCATATAAGAGAGAGGTGTTTCTAATTAGCATATTAATAAAATATTTGATGATGCAGGTAATGATTTATTATGGAGGCATCACATCGAGAAATTAATCAATAATTAATAAACCCAAAAAAACCACATTATATATATATATATATATATATATATATATATATATATATATACATAATATGTGTCTATGTGCAGCTTGTGTGTGTGTGTGTCTGTGTGTGTATATACAGTGGCTGTCTGACAGATGTTCAATAGAACCTGATGCTCTGCGCCTCTAATGGAACATTTATCTTACGCAGCATCTTATCAGCAGCACTGGGAAAACGTCCGGCATTAATCACCTACATCAGGTTTTAAAGCTGCCCTCTGCATCCTACGACCCTGACCTAAACACACACACATTATACAACGATCAGCCATAACATTATGACCACCTGCCTAATATTGTGTTGGCCCCCATTTTGCTGCCAAAACAGCCCTGACCTGTCAAGTCATGGACTCCACTAGATCCCTGAAGGTGTGCTGTTGGATCTGGCACCAAGATGCTAGCAGCAAATCCTTTAAGTCCTGTAAGTTGTGAGGTGGGGCCTCCATGGATGGGACTTGTTTGTCCAGCACATCCCACAGATGCTGGATTGGACTGAGATCTGGGGAATTTGGAGGCCAAGTCAACACCTCAAACTGGTTGTAGTGGTCATCAAACCATTCCTGAACCATTCCTGCTTTGTGGCACGGTGCATTATCCTGCTGAAAGAGGCCACAGCCATCAGGGAATACCGTTTCCATGAAAGGGTGTACATGGTCTGGAACAATGCTTAGGTAGGTGGTACGTGTCCAAGTAACATCCACATGGACAGCAGGACCCAAGGTTTCCCAGTAGAACATTGACCAAAGCAGGACACTGCCTCCGCCGGCTCACGTGCCCATCGTTGGTGCATTCATCAGTGCACAGGGGTCAGCATGGGCATCCTGACCGGTCTGTGGCTATGCGGCCCCATACACAACAAACCCAGATGCACTGTGTATTCTGACCCCTTTCTATCAGAACCAGCATTAACTTCAGCAATTTGATCAACAGTAGCTCGTCTGTTGGATCGGATCACACGGTCCAGCCTTCTCTCCCCACGTGCATCAATGAGCCTTGACCGCCCATGACCCTGTCACCGGTTCACCACTGTTCCTTCCTTGGACCACTTTTGATAGATACTGACCACTGCAGACCGGGAACACCCCACAAGAGCTGCAGTTTTGGAGATGCTCTGATCCAGTGGTCTAGCCATCACTATTTGGCCCTTCGTCAAACTCGCTCAAATCCTTACACTTGTCCATTTTTCCTGCTTCTAACATCAACTTTGAGGACAAAATGTTCACTGCCTGATATATCCCCCCCACTAACAGGTGCTATGATGAGGAGATACTCAGTCTTATTCACTTCACCTCTCAGTGGTCATAATGTTATGCCTGATCTGTGTAGAGCTGTGTGTCAGTGTGAGAAATGATGAAAAGATGCTATGTGTGTATGTATAGTTAATTTTGTTGATTTGTTAAAGTTAAACCCAAATAACCAAAAACACTAAAAACAATGTCACAAGAGGAAGAAGAAGAAGAAAAAGAAGAAGAAGAAGAAGAAGAGGAAGCTCTCCTGAATTCACACTTGGCTGCAGATTGAACACAGTTGTGTAGAAGTGTCTGAAGTTGAGTGTTGAAGTCTGGTGTCTTCTCCTTCCTCTCCATGATGTTAATCATGATTCAGTTCTGGGCTCGGGCCGTACCATTTTTAACCGGGCGTGTGCGGAACACGGAGACAGAGACAGAGTACCGCTGTCCGACGTTCTGTAACTCATAATCCTTTATAGCAGCTGTACGAGCGCCTCTGCTGCGCTCCAGATTAATGCCTCCACCTGGCTGTGAAATGTGTTCGTCTGAATTATTCATTCCAATTCCATCCTTTCTTCCTCACTTCCTTTCTTCCCTACTTTTTTAGACGCAGAATTAGACTCTCTCTCTCTCTCTCTCTCTCTCTCTCACACACACACAGACAAAACACCCCACAATCCTATATTTGGAGGAAGTGAGCAGCTTTTTTTTATCCCATGTAGTGAACTACAGACTTTTGTTCCTGACTTCAATTGATCACAAGACGTGACTCCACCGCGGCTAATATATCCCTCAATCCCTCGCTTTTTTCCCGCCAGGATTAGCGGCGACGCCATGTAAGCGTGTGCAGATATTACATTTTTAATATGATTTCTCAAAGCTTCATCTCACAGCTCAGGTAGCTTCTGACACTTCGGGTGCTGGTGACGAGATCATGAAATAAACAAAATAATAATAAATAATAAATGTATTGCTCTGAATAGTTTCTGTATAAAAACACTATGATGGATTTTTTTTTAAAAAAGTTTAAAAATCGATTTTTAAGCATACCACAGTACAGTCAACTCCAGAATTACTGGCACCCCTTAGGAAAAATATTATTAGATAAAATATATTTCTTCTAAACTGCAAACGCTTCATGAATTCTAATAAACTCTACCGGTTGGTTGCCTCTGCCAGGAGGTGAGGAGTCGGCTGTTGACTTTAGTGTTTATTTATTCTTTCTAAAAGAGGAGTTACCAGTGCTACTAGGGAGGGATGCCAATCATTCTGAAACCAGCATTATGAAGAAGAAATGTGCTACTTACAGGAAAAAAGTTTTACTTTCAATTTTAGCTGTTTTTTATTTATTTATTTAAAATATTTCGGTATTAGAGTTGTAAAGTGGGCTGTATACTAAATCCTTATTTCTTTTGTCTTTATTTCCTTAATTTAAAATGTAGAATATATGGACTGCTTAATCATGAATGTAATATTTATTTAAAATGTGGTAACACAGTCTGTCACTTATATACACTATATTGCCAAAAGTATTGGGACACCCCTCCAAGTCACTGAGTTCAGGTGTTGTTTTTCAGGGGTTGGGCTCGGCCCCTTAGTTCCAGTGAAAGGAACTCTTAATGCTTCAGCTTCATACCAAGACATTTTGGACAATTTCATGCTCTTTGTGGGAACAGTTTGGGGATGACCCCTTCCTGTTCCAACATGACTGCACACCAGTGACCAAAGCAAGGTCCATAAAGACATGGATGAGTGAGTTTGGTGTGGAGGAACTTGACTGGCCTGCACAGAGTCCTGACCTCAACCCCATAGAACACCTTTGGGATGAATTAGAGTGGAGACTGTGAGCCAGGCCAAAACTGGGGCGTCTGTCTTTAGATGCACATGAATGTAATATGGAGTTGTCCCGCCCTTTGCAGCTATAACAGCTTCATCTCTTCTGGGAAGGCTTTCCACAAGGTTTAGGAGTGTGTTTATGGGAATTGTTGACCATTCCTCTAGAAGCACATTTGTGAGGTCAGGCACTGATGTTGTGATGAAGAGAAGGTCTGGCTCACAGTCTCCACTCTAATTCATCCCAAAGGTGTTCTATGGGGTTGAGGTCAGGACTCTGTGCAGGCCAGTCAAGTTCCTCCACACCAAACTCACTCATCCATGTCTTTATGGACCTTGCTTTGGTCACTGGTGTACAGTCATGTTGGAACAGGAAGGGGTCATCCCCAAACTGTTCCCACAAAGAGCATGAAATTGTCCAAAATGTCTTGGTCTGAACTCAATCATTTGTAGGGGTGTCCCAAAACTTTTGGCAATATAGTGCATCAATCTAGTTTTTAAGTTTTCTAATTATGTTATTAATTAAACAAACATTGAACAAGAACATTTGCATTTGTATATGAGACATTACAGCTGTGCTGATTTTGTATAATATTTATTATTAATCTCCAGATGTGTGTCATCTATGATCCACATTTGAATAAAAACATGATCCTGTGATAACGGTGTGGAACTGCTGCTTCTACTCGATCACACAATGCTGTGGTGTTGGTGTTTGGTCTCATGTCTGCGATGCTGCTGTGTCAGTAACGGACTGCTGAATAAAAGCGAGTTTAGCATCGACCCGCGCTCTCCAGGATGAGAGAGAAGAGAAAAGCGGTGTCCCTGCTGTGAAACAGGTTCAGAAACATCGAGGAAAAAACACCCTGGAGGCACAAGATTGCCTTCCTAATGCACCGTGTCCCTACAGGGAGCAGCGACACGGTGAGTGTGTCACAGCCGGCGTGTATGTGTGTGTGTGTGTGTGTGTGTGTGTGTGTGTGTGTGTGTGTGTGTCAGTGCTACAGGTCGTATATAATACACAGTGTGTCACAAAGCTACAGGTAGAGCATAAAGAAAAGCAGCAGTTTTTTTTCTTGTCCTTGGCTTACAGAAACACGACTCATTTAACTGCTCTAAAACATCAGCCCTGGATTAAATGTTTATAAATTAATAAATAAATAAACAAACAAACAAACAAAATCTCATCACCAATCGTGTCTGTAATAAATCCTTAATTAACTGCACCCATGTTGACAATGGAGATGAACCATGTGGGCGGAGCTACATCACTGTTCTCTGTCAGATACCCGCTTTACCCAACCACAGAAACGAAAACTCAACATAAACAATTTGTACACACTGCTTCTTGCTTTCTTTTCTCCACTGCTGAGTCAAGGAAACACAACTGTCAATCATTATGTGACCTGACACGCCCACACACTTCTGACCAGGCGGAAAATACAAGTGTGTACGATATTTAACTATAAAAACACAGCAGCCGAGGGTATTTAGAGTTGATGTAGTAATTACTGGTTAAGAATGATTCTGTAAACATAAATATTTATGAACTTAATTATTTCAATTGAACACACTTAATGAAAATTAAAACAAAGAAAAGTAATGGTTTCCTGTAACAGGAGGAAGCGTTAGTGTGTCTTTATGGTAGCTGATGGGTGCGTGAGTATGAAGAAGATCCGCAAAACTTTTGAAAACTCGATGGAATTATTTTTAGCCGAGTTTGGCCACAAAAACAGTAACACACAACTTAACAAAAGGCAAAAAAAGAAGAATGAGGCCCAGCTTTAGAAATTTTGTAAATCAAACAATTGTGTTAGTCTCCAGAGGAATATTCGAGACACACTGTATTGCCAAAAGTTTTGGGACATCCCTCCAAATCATTGAATTCAGGCCAGTCAAGTTCCTCCACGCCAAACTCACTCATCCATGTCTTTATGGACCTTGCTTTGGTCACTGGTGTGCAGTCATGTTGGAACAGGAAGGGGTCATCCCCAAACTGTTCCCACAAAGAGCATGAAACTGTCCAAAATGTCTTGGTATGAAGCTGAAGCATTAAGAGTTCCTTTCACTGGAACTAAGGGGCCGAGCCCAACCCCTGAAAAACAACACCTGAACTCAATGATCTGGAGGGGTGTCCCAATACTTTTGGCAATATAGTGATTATGTAAGTCATGGGGTGCCAATAATTTTGAAAATAGGAAAGGTTTTGTGCTTAAATAAAGCTACACAAAGTCCCCAAGCTGTTAATGTTTAAGCTCAAAGTATCACTAACTACACTTTATTAGTGTTATAATAAATTTCACTATAATAACTGTGCAGAAAACAATAATAACTTTAATAATGTTAACTGTATAAATGTAAAACTGTTTTTACATTTTACACAAAGAGCTGAAAAAATTAATTTATTTATTTATTCATTCATTTATTATTTACTTATTTACTTACTTATTTATTTATTTATTTACTTTATTTATTTATTGTAATTATTTAATTAATTTATTAATTTATTTATTTGGCTTTTATCCAGGATGTGCTGAGTAAATAATCCCTCTGCTTAGTTTGCGTTCTGTTCAGAAGATGCGTTATAAAAATAAACCCCAAGCTTTTAACGATTGATTTATGAATTTACGCAGGTTAATGATCGCAGCAACTACAGGCAATTAGTTTTATTTATCATTATTGTTATTCATAGAGGAGAGCCGTAAGGTTTATGTGCTGCATTCCGTTCTACTAGTTGTGTAGAGTTTAAAGTGCTGGCAGGAAAGACATTTTAACCCTGACCTCTGCACACGGCTGTGACAACAGAGCCATGATTTAAATCTACAGCGCTGAAACGGCTCACGTTGGTTTGTTTTTCTCAGAACAGAAAGGTCATTTGCTGTTTCAGAGATTACACCATCAGGACGGAGAACAGGAACACCTCCACAGCGTCCCGTAGGAGTCAGAGGTTGTTAGAGGTAAAAACCTCTCGGAATTCATACGCCACATTGAAGACGTGGAATTTAAACCGAAAGCTGTGGCTTTGTTTCTGATTCACACACGATATCAAGCCATAAATAATCTGAATACAGCTGTGCGGTGAAGTAACCGTGTCCTGCCACACCATGTCAGACATTTTCTTTTCCTTGGAAATTCCTGTATTTTTTCGTCTGTAAACGAGGCGAGAGCTGATTTTTCAGGTCACACAGTGTGCAACTGTAATAGCTCCTGATTGGGGCTATGAATAGACACAAAGCTAATATTAAAGAAATACTTCAGAGTTTTTCAACCTAATCATCCTCCACTGTATCTGCAGTGTGTGTGTGTGTGTGTGTGTGTGTGTTTTAAAAGAGAATATGAGGGGCAAATGTTAAACTTTTATAAAGAGCTGTATATATTCTCTGTGTGAATCTGTGTGAATGACCAGTGTGGTCATGTGGCAGTGGTGTGAACCTCAGAACCATCTGACTCAGATTCACACTTGGGCTGATTTATAAAACTGTTTCTAATAAAATCTGAAATCCTAATGCACACTGATTCTAATTCTATAGATTTTATAGTTTAGATCAAATTTGTTTACCTATATTTTTTCTAATCACACTTCACTAGCTAGTGTGTCTAAAACTAACAGTGACTACTGACTGCAATATTTGAATAGGTTTGGGCTAATGGTAAGAAATCAGAGAAATCAGACTAGTTTGCTAACAGTTGGCTAACTGGCTAGATTTTAGAGTCAGAGATCGTTCAGGGCGGACTTTGGGAAAGATGTGGGGGTGTGTCCAAATTTGCATATTCATAAATGCATATTTATATAGATCCTGGAATGTGAAGTATAAGATGTTTGTGGAGATGTTCATAGCCGTCAAAAAACACAACAACTCAATTTAATAATCTGCATGAATTCTGGTGTAAAGTTCCTAATGTTCCCGGTGTTTTTCCCACCTGACCGCTTCGGCTTTTACATTTTCTGCAGAGGAACGCAGATGTGTTTTTTTTTAAATGCGCATCATTGGAAGATGTTCTCTCCCGCTGCGTTCAGTTTCCATCCTATTTAACACAATGCCGATGCTAATCACGGTCTTCGCTAGCGCTTGAAAAATGACTTGCAGGTGTGTTGATTAAAGCCGGCGCACATCCTCTAGATGCGGCAAACCTTTTCTGGGGTTTTTTTTGGGATAAAAGACTTTTTTCCTTACAGCTTTTCTAAGTAGGAAAGAAGAACCCTCTCGACCCTGCACATGCTTGGTTTAAGAAACATGGGCAATTGTGGAGGAAATTAATTTTCCGTGGCGAGCCGCTGTAATAAAGTGAGGATGACTGAAATTGACTGGGCTGTAAGAGCAGCAGCAGAAGAGTTCTTTATCAATATCGGGAGCGAACTCTATTAGCATCCGGGTAATATCTTCAGCTTCCTGACAATCCTTTATGCTAGCATGCACGCCTGAATAGAGACTAGCAATCCTCAAATCTTTCAGCATTTCTTTCCCGGAGTCGGATTTATTTATTCATTTTTTTTTCTTTTCGGTGTTTGAAAGTTGAAATGTTGAGAAGCTGAAATGTTAAAGTGGGAAAGTTAAGCACCGCCGCCTGCGCTGAACACAACGGAAACTCAGCTAAAGCATGAATCACAGAACGGCTGTTTATTATTTTATCGCTAAAAAGCAGATAATCAGATCTCAGGAATTAGACGTGTGGCTGATCTGCAACAGACTTAAAACGCTGTATGATGATGCTTGACGTTGGACCTCGAGTTTCTCGGCTCTATTTTCTCAGTCGGAAGCGTTGGAGTGCGGCGTAGCCGGGTCGATTATTCTCCTCACTCTGCTGTTGATCCTTACTATGTTTGGTGTTGCAGCGCTCTGAGATCCTTACATTATATATTCAGGTCAAAGCGAAACCCACAGACTGGCGTGTATTAAAATGTTGAAGACATTAAAAAAGCAGCTCAGCTTCAATAGAGCTACAGATAAAATGTCACGGGTTATAAATATCCAGGTCTCTCAGTGACGAGTCTTTAAGCAGAAGTAGATCACATTAAGAATATCTGCAAACTTGAAACTCGTCTCTGAAACACAATAAATATGTTTATACTGAAACATCTCGGGGGTGTTTAGAGATTCCGGTGATAATTCCTCGGTTAGTCGCTGCTGTATTTTTTTCCCCATTTTCCTGTGAGACGTTTTGTGGAGTTAGAATCAAAGAAAAAATAATGTTTTTTTCCTCTCGCTTTTCAGTGATGATGAACTTCATATCAAAGAGAAATCCAGGGTAGAAGTTGTGGAGAAGTTGGCACAAATACCGAACTCAAAGTCCCAGAATGCAATGCAGCTACAGTACACAAAGTATGTGTACTATGATCTATGATTAGTGATCTATGAGATGATGTAGATGGTTGATGGCACAGATGTACAGATGATCAGTAGATACAATAATGCAGTAAAGCGCTGCTGCATCGCTCTCTTTACGTAGTATAGCGAGGGTTAAACACGACTGCACCGTTATCAGAAAGGCATTGTGGGTAGTGTGGGAGACTGTTATACGGAGAGAAAACAGAGCAACGTGTCGATGAAAACTAAAAGACAAATAAATCCTGCAAGCAGGTGAAGGTGTTAATTATGTGTTAATTATGGAAAGTAAGCTTCAGGCAGATTTTTCCTTTAAGATCAGAACAAGATAACTGCTGTAAAATGATTGAAAAGTTAAACCAACGGTGTTAAAATAAATCGTCTTCTCTCGGGAGGAGGGGCTACGTAAGACCTCAGTTATGATGTCACAACCTGATCCCATCATATTCAGTATGCAAATAATTTCATGAATAAAATCTTTATTATCAGCTGGCGATCCTGCACGCTACGCTAACTTACGCTAGTACCTAACATGTCTAATGTTACTGATTAATAAAACTGTTGCTATGGTGATCATATACTTTTTTTTTAAATTGTGATGTAATATTTATATAATTTAAATTAAAATCCCAGATGATAAATACGAGCTATTTTACTAGCAGTTAGTTAGCCGGCTAGCTAGGATTGGAATATTGTTGTTAGTAATATTACACAGGGTTTGGAGTGGTACAGATTTGCATACTCGTACATATTCATAGATCCTGCCATGTTCTTATCCTTTATAAAGCAATAAGACGTGAGATTATCATCACTATGCACGTGTCGTTCTGTAACGGTTTAAAATGACACGTACTCTCGAGTTAATTTATTGTTTGTAACTTGTCTGAATCACTGTCACTCCTTGGAGTGAGAAGGCGGTGTGAGGTAGTTTTGCGCCTCGCACGGCCTCAGTCGTGCAAAACCAGCGTGACTTAAATGTGACTCAGTGTAAATTCAGTGTCACCTCGACTCAGGCGTGAATAAGCGCTGACATTTCTGCATCGGAGTCGAGAGTTGCTCTTTTTCTTCCCATCTGTTATGAGGAGATCGGTGGTGGCGGTTCTCCGGAGAGGAAAAGAGAGACGCGGCGAGGCGAGGGGAGACAAGGCGAGGCAGGATCACGCTCAGGTCCGATGTCCCTCTGTATGTTCTGGGCAGCGGTGTGACTGGGATCTCTCTCCCCCTTGGGCTCGGCTCAGGCTCGGCAGGCCCCATTATCCTCCTGTTATCCTCTTATTTATCTGACACCGTCGTTAGTAGAGGTTTAATGATGGGGAACAGGCGCAGCTTCTCGACAGCACGCTCGTCACTCCGTTACCACTGATGGGCTTCTGTAATTAACACTGGAATTAGACGAACACAGCCTATGGAGTTTAAAAGCTGGAGCATTACACACATTGTGTGTGTGTGTGTGTGTGTGTGAGAGATAATCTGCAGAGATCTGACAGAGCCGCTGCATTGTCACCTCATGTTAGACTCTCAGGTTCTCACATTCTCACTCTGATAATAAACAATAACACACACTGTGTTGTGAACTTCCAGGAAAACTATCAGTGACTGTGTGTGTGTGTGTGTGTGTGTGTGTGTATGTGTGTGTGTGTGTGTGTGTGTGTGTGTATGTGTATGTGTGTGTGTGTGTGTGTGTGTGTGTGTGTGTGTGTATGTGTATGTGTGTGTGTGTGTGTGTGTGTGTATGTGTATGTGTGTGTGTGTGTGATGGAGAAGAGATACTTTCACCTACCTGAAGATTATTTTTCCATAACAGCATGTCTGCAGGTGTTTTATTTCTCTCACACCACAGCAATCTGTCAGAGATTAGAGTTTTTAACAAAACGACACATCATACTTTATGTACCTTTTTTTGTCACTTTTCTGTCTCTCAAAGTTAATAAGAAAAAAAAAACTACAACAATGCAGCTTGTCATGTTACCAGGAATCCACAAAAAAACATAAAACCCTCGGTTCTGAAGATATCAGAAAAAGCCACAGCATCACCTCTCGCACTGGAGACTCCTTCCCTAAATGTCCAATACACTTTCTTTAAGAAATTTTTATTTTAATTTCTAAATCTATTTATGTTCAGTGTGCGCTGTACGAGTCAATGAGCTTTTACTATACAATAATGTATTATAGTTTTGTGAATCACTGGTCATTTTACCTCCAAACCTAATCTTTCAGCCCTGCTTCCTGACCTCACCTCACACTGATAATCGGCCACACTAACGTGGATTTCACGTCTACGCTGGGGGCAGATGGAGTGATCGTCACCCTCATCACAGAGACGGCGTGTCTATTATTCAAAGATTTGTCCTTTTTTCTGTTGGTTTCTTGGTCATTTTGTTTGGTGAGGAAGTTCTTCCCACTGCAGCTCTCTCACTTCTTAAATTCAGATGCTAATGACAGCATTAATCTAAAAAAAAACCCCAAAAAGACAGAAAAAACATTTCTTCCGCCCACACGGGTGAAATCTCCACTGCCTCATTTCAGGGAAGAAAAAAATGCCCGGCGGTCCAGACTCCTGCTCTTTTCCGCTTGCTTATTTTTAGCCGTTTATGCACCATTGGTCAGTGGAACTGCCTGCTTCTGGCTGTAGAAGAATCCACTTCCATCTACACGCGCATAAATGTGCATGTTCTTTATTTATCACGTCTCAGAAGCCGCGAATATCCTGCAGGTCGGGAGGAATATTTCCTGACCCGCAGCCTGCACCTCGGCACTCTGAAATAAATATGAAGGATAACCTCGCTGGCCTCCAGCACAGACGCCATTTTCACATTTTCGCAGGCAGAAAAAAATCTGAGCAATAATCTGGACTTGACACGTTCCAGCTGCTCGTTTCACACTGAGGTTATTTTACACTTTGTTCTCTGATAATAATTTCATGCAGTGACACTTTTAATATAAAAGCACTTCCTCATTTATTGTAAAACTTCACGTCAGTGCAGTTAAGCGTTAAGAAAGAAGTTTACATACAGTAGAAAAGGTCAGTTTGCCTGATTGATTACTGCACCTGCTCGCTGAAAAGGTCAGGGTTAAGAACCGGGACTGAGAGACGCAAAGATCATGAACTTATCCACTAAACAGTTCAGGTAATTTATTACAGCTTTAAACGCTTGACTCTCTTGTTGTTTTTTTCTCCTTTTCCCATCTGTCTGATTCGAGTTAGATCACTCTCACATTTAGCCGGCTCTACTGATTCACAAGGGGGCGCTATTTCACATCTATCATTTGGTGCTGTCCAACATTGCTGAAAATAAGGAAACTGGTCAGAAGGACACACACACACACACACACACACATCTATAAGAGAGACCAGAAACACAAGCGGTTTCAAGTTACAAAGTCTACCTCCATATTTAAGGTTTTTCTTGTTTAAGGAAAGAGAGAAGACATTATTATGATGTAATGCATTCAGAAATGTTTTTATTTACGATGTAATGCAGTAGGAGGAGTTTCAGTTATGATGTAATGCAGTAGGAGGAGTTTCAGGTATGATGGAGTGCATTAGGAGAAGTTTCAATTACAATGTAATGTAGTAGGAGGAGTTTCAGTTTTGATGTAATGCAGTAGGAGGAGTTTCAGTTATGGTGTAATGCAGTAGGAGGAGTTTCAGTTTTGATGTAATGCAGTAGGAGGAGTTTCAGTTATGGTGTAATGCAGTAGGAGGAGTTTCAGTTTTGATGTAATGCAGTAGGAGGAGTTTCAGTTATGGTGTAATGCAGTAGGAGGAGTTTCAGTTTTGATGTAATGCAGTAGGAGGAGTTTCAGTTATGGTGTAATGCAGTAGGAGGAGTTTCAGTTTTGATGTAATGCAGTAGGAGGAGTTTCAGTTATGGTGTAATGCAGTAGGAGGAGTTTCAGTTTTGATGTAATGCAGTAGGAGGAGTTTCAGTTATGGTGTAATGCAGTAGGAGGAGTTTCAGTTATGGTGTAATGCAGTAGGATTAGTTTCAGTTTTGATGTAATGCAGTAGGAGGAGTTTCAGTTTTGATGTAATGCAGTAGGAGGAGTTTCAGTTATGGTGTAATGCAGTAGGAGGAGTTTCAGTTATGGTGTAATGCAGTAGGAGGAGTTTCAGTTTTGATGTAATGTAGTAGGAGGAGTTTCAGTTATGGTGTAATGCAGTAGGAGGAGTTTCAGTTATGGTGTAATGCAGTAGGAGGAGTTTCAGTTTTGATGTAATGCAGTAGGAGGAGTTTCAGTTATGGTGTAATGCAGTAGGAGGAGTTTCAGTTTTGATGAATGCAGTAGGAGGAGTTTCAGTTTTGATGAATGCAGTAGGAGGAGTTTCAGTTTTGATGTAATGCAGTAGGAGGAGTTTCAGTTATGGTGTAATGCAGTAGGAGTTTCAGTTTTGATGAATGCAGTAGGAGGAGTTTCAGTTATGGTGTAATGCAGTAGGAGGAGTTTCAGTTTTGATGAATGCAGTAGGAGGAGTTTCAGTTATGGTGTAATGCAGTAGGAGGAGTTTCAGTTTTGATGAATGCAGTAGGAGGAGTTTCAGTTTTGATGAATGCAGTAGGAGGAGTTTCAGTTATGGTATAATGCAGTAGGAGGAGTTTCAGTTATGGTGTAATGCAGTAGGAGGAGTTTCAGTTTTGATGAATGCAGTAGGAGGAGTTTCAGTTTTGATGAATGCAGTAGGAGGAGTTTCAGTTATGGTGTAATGCAGTAGGAGGAGTTTCAGTTATGGTGTAATGCAGTAGGAAAGGTTTTATTTATGATGTAGTGCATGAAATATATGATTAATCACAGAAAGTGTGTGATTGATGGTGATTAATAAACCTGATTGGCGGCCCTGGATGGAGTGTATTAGTTTATTATTAAATTATTTGTCTATTAAATTGTTTATAGAGGAGTTTTGTTTATGACATCACATACTGGTGTGGTTTGGGATATGACCGGGTCTGTAATAAGGGTTTTATGGAGATGATTCCTGTTGGTATTTGATGTTAATTTAATTAAACAGTGATAAAGTTTATCCAGTTACTGTGATGAAAATTCAATATCAGCACAGCCAAAAATGCAGACATGCTCATTTTTTATATGCGTAGGCTGTGAGTGTGTGTGTGTGAGTGTGTGTGTGTGTGTGTGTGTGTTTGTCAGGGCTTTTAGCCCCTCGTGACAGGGAGGAGGTGCAGTAGTCGAGGTGTGAGATGAGCTGCTGTGCCCGCCGCTTCAGCTGCAGGGGTGATGACACTTGGCGCTGAATAATTGCCCGCGGCTCGGCTGTGCCAGCTCCCGCAAACTTTCCTTAATTAGGACCACTGCCAGGCGTGACAGGCGCGTGGGAGCAGGAGATAGAGAGGCTAAGGAGAGGAAGGCCAAATATATTTTCACAATTAGACTCCTGGATCGAGGATTCAGCTTTTGGAGTGAAAAAACGCATGTCATTTTAGAAGCACAAATTAGAGCTGTTTTGCGGAGGGATGGAACGGGTCACTGACCTCAGAGAGATGTTTTCAAACCGAGCTCACGCTACGTTTGTAGGAAACCTTGTGGAGGCTAACCACGCCCCCTCGCCCTTACATTAAAGAGATCACAAACATTTAAACATCGATCTCGCTCGATTAGCCGAGACTAATCCCACACTCCATGCAAAAAAAAAAACATGGCTTGTATATGACTTTATTAGAAGTCAGAATCATAAGGCTTATTTAAAATATTTTAAATATACTGCTGAACTAGATCATCATCTGTAAACGGAATGTAGCTAAAAGGGGAACTGAAGAAACGTTGGACCTCATGCACTGCGGGATCGATCCGAGGAATTCGTTTGCTTGGATTTGTGGGTTTATAGCTTCCTATTTAATTTGCACAGAAGTGAGGAAATCTCCATTGTCTGTTTACTGATAGCAGTTTGTCAGGAACCACATAAATAAATAAATAAATAAAGTAAATCTGTACTCTTTGGCATTTTTTGGGCTGAATTATCAATTTAACCGTTACCATTTAATACATTAGCAATCATCTGGCAGTGCTAATGTTTTAGAGAAAACAAATTTCTCATATTAATTGCTATGCTCGTGAAAGCAACACCATCTGGGAGTTGTTTGCTCAGAATTTATTTCTTCAGCGTGTCCATTAATTCTAGAGTTAATGTTTCATTATAAATGCTCACACATGAACGATCGTTTAAATCTTAAAGCTCAGACTGTACATTTCTCTCATCCGCATGCCCAAGGTTACACTAACACCATCTACGCTTTATTTATTTATTTATTTTTCATTTAAACAGACAAGTCATTAAGAGCAGATGATTATTTACGCTGGCAGCTCAAGAAAAAAAACTTAATGTAACAAATACTATAAATAAAGAAAAAAAATCTACATGGAAAAATCTGCAATAAATTACAACATACAGAATATAAAACTCTGTGCCGTGATGATAAATGAATGAATTCAGTGACTAATCCCCAGCACATCAGGAAATAATGAGGCGTTCACCTTAACGACCAGACGATTAGGCATTAATAAAGCTAATCGTTAAGTATCTGACATCCTGTTAACAAATCCTCTTAATTAATAACGTCACTCGCGCTGTTCATTAAGATCAATTATTCATTACAGAGGAAGTTCAGGTACACTGAAGCTTTAGATCTGACACCGGAGACTCCTTCCGAGACGTAATTCCATAATTCAAAGGTTCATGCTAATCTCTAATCAATCTTTCACTGATCAGAAATTAGCATGGCCTGTACTAAATTCTCGTTTATTTATTTATTTGTATGTATTTAGTGGATATTTCTGGACATTTCTATATTTTCACACACACATCACTCACTATTCTTTTCTTTTTCTCACTTTCACCACCAGAATAATAAAGTCTTTGCTAGTAATTATATAAAGAGACTTATATTTGGACTATTAAAGAATTTCCTATGAGACGGAAAGGGAGAAAAACATATAATGCATTTGTGTAATTGGCCGTAAACAGGAGTGAGAACATGAGAATACTTTTCCTCATCGATCTTTATCACACAATGATAAAACACCGTGCTAAAGTGTAAAGATTCCAACATGTCTTATTCCTGGGCGATAAACGGTTCCTGAGTTATGAAGCTGCAAAGAGAGCGCAATATCCCTCTCACATTGTGTTCATTAGGCTTTAACGCTTTAATTAAATAACAAAAAATGAGATAATTGTGTGCTGCTGTATGTGTTACTCTAAATTAGGTCTTTAGCCTTGTGAGCAGTGGAAGGGAAAAGTTAGCATGAGAGAGCACAATCATCATCCTCCTCCTCCTCCTCCTCCTCCTCAGGGTGTGTGATATGACAAAAAATATTGTTACACCTGAAGACATTACAATGATAAAAAAAGAATACTGTGAAAAAGAATACATAATTTATCACCTATTGTCACACTGTCCAGCCCTACATTATCATCATCATCATCATCATCATCATCATCATCATCAGAATCCCTCCTCTAAAGTCACCCAATCTCCAGTCCCAATCCCGCCCCTGACCCTCACCTGCTCGTTAGCCTCCTCAGAACCCTGCGCTCCACCGTCCACTGCCCAGCATCGTCTGTACACCTCATTAGTACACTGACAGACCAACGTCTCTGACACTCGGAACCCCACACACTCTCCGTATCTGACATTTTCCATTCTGTGTCACGCGGTGGAGTAAATAAGCGGTTAGCCTGTGCATTACAAGTAATTGCGCTATACAGGAAGTAAAAATGGCTAGCTAGTGCGCAGTGATAACAATGAGGTGGTGAACAAAGCACAGACAGCCTCATTTGTCTGCTGGAGCTCCATTGTGTTGAGTCTATAGAGAGGTGGAAATGTAGCGGCTCTTCTGTTTCCCCGACAACAAGCCATGAACTTGACTTGACATCGGTGAGTGCACTTATTTTTTTCCTGCCTTCTGTTTTCGTTCTTTCTTTATTTCTTTATACCCGTGTGCTGACTCTGCAGTGCTGCTAGAACCTCGAAACGCAGCACTCCAAACATTTCACTCTGAAAAAAGATACATGTACGAATTTTAAATAATGTAAAGTGGTGTGTTTCTCCTTTAGATGTGAAAGTGACAAATATGATGAACACACAGGCCACGCCTCCCTGACTGAGACTGAGGTAGACAGGCCACGCCTCCCTGACGGAGACTGAGGTAGACAGGCCACGCCTCCCTGATGGAGACTGAGGTAGACAGGCCACGCCAAACTTTTTTTTTTTTCCAAAACATAAAAATATGTAAATTGCCATATTACGTTAAATTAAGACTTTACTGCAGAAAAAAATAAAAATTAAACCTGTTTTTTCATCAACATAAAACTGTAACACAGAAAAATAAAAGTGCTGGGACACAGAGCTCTAAAATAAATCCTAAATCCTGGTTAAACCCTGATTAAAACTTTTTAAGCAAAATGAGATCGTCTCGCTTCAATCTAACATTCTGATTGATTTATAAAAATAAACATTTACATATTTCACGCTTTGATTGCTTTATAATCGGTAAATCTCCAAACTGACACGGTGCACATTCACGCAGCGGAGAAAAGCGATGAAATGATGAAGCAGCGAAAGACGAGCTGTTTGTGATGTTTGATGAATGTTTCAGCAGAAACCACTGTTCATATTTCAACACAGAAAAACCTTCGACTCTTAGCAAGGATCCATTACTGTTAGGAACAGTCGCATTCGGGCAAATACGGACTAATTAACGGCCCGCCGCTGGTGGACTGCTAATGAGCAGAGAAGGAAGAGGCCAGGTTGTGGAGCGTTTCGACACAATTACACCATGTTGGCCTTTTAATGCTTTATTTTGCGGTCGTCCTTGATCCCGCGCCCTCGCTCTGAAATGACGTTATGGACGTAGCACGCCAGCGACGGAGGGTTAATGCGGCCCATCTGTCTGGACGAGCAGAAATCAGGCTTTCGCTAATGGTTGGGCGCTCACACACACACACACACACACACACACACACACACAGTGTCCTGCCTTAATTGCCTCTGATAAAGAGCTGGTGTGTGTCAGGGAGGCTGTGGTCCGGAAAATCAGCCTCGACTGTCAAAGTTAGCTCTGCGTTTTAGGTTCTAACAAACTCTCAGCAGCTTAAGAGACACTTCAAGGTGCTTCGACACTGATAGGGTGTTGGGTATCGTTCTGACATCGTACTCATTCACTCGTAAAACCTCTCAGACACAACATGATAGCATGTGATGTAATCCCAGTGACTCTACTGAAACACACTACTGATTTAAATCATGGCTTCATTTTCTAACTGAAAAGAATTTTAAATAAATAAATAAATAAAATTCTCCTCGTTCTCCATTAATCATCAGGGTTTTCTCTTTATTCAACCCGTTTTCTCCTCCTTGTCATCACTGCTTGCTGCTGCCCTGGACGTTTAAGCCTCTTTGCAGCTTAAATACACTCCGCAATTAAACTCCTCCTTTATAGATGAAGTGAAAGAGAGAGAGAGAGAGTCTCTACAAAAGAGACGGCTCATTAACTGAAAAATACAAACCAAAAAAAACAGAAGAAAGACTGAATCTTTGGCTGCTCAGTCGTTATCTTCCACAGAAAGCAGATTTCTTCTTAAAATTATTTCTTCTTCACTATAAACGTATAAATCATCCCTCACTACTGATCAGTCTGCACAGCTCATCCTTATTCTTCTCTTTTTCTGTCTGTTGTTTTTCTTCTCGAGTGTTTGTTCCCGATTTTGCTGATGTTCACATCTATATTATTTATTTTTGGATTCTTTATCAAAATATTTTAAAGATAATATTTTTATTATCATTTTGGAGTTTGATGATTGTTGATTAAATGAAGATGAGAGGAAAGTTAAATATGAATAAATATAAATAACATGTTCTGCCATCAAACTCTTTTGATTTGTGGAGAAGGAAATTATTAAATATTAAATATATTTATTAATTATTAAACATATAAATCTAACATTAAATGTGTATTTATCATTTATTTATAGATTGTATATTTCTTATTTTTATTTTTTCCCCTATGCATAACATTTAAAATATATTATTTCTATTTTCATAAAAAATTTTTTGTTAAATTTCCATTTCTTTTTTCCTCTTTCTAAACTGTACAAAATATGTAAATAAATATATAGCCAAAATATGTCTCTCTGTTTGCATGAGGAGTTCCAGCGAACATCGGTGAGTTTTTATGAGATATTATTATCTCCGAGGTCAACGCTCCTGGTGAATATGTGAGACGTTCTAAAGCGGCGTGGGTGAAAGTGTGCGGCCCACACAGTCGTCTCGCTCGTCTACGTCTCTCCGACTCCGTCTCACAAATCAGACCTTCGGTGTTATAATCAGCAGATCCGTTCACGGAGGGTCCTCACCGTCGTCCTGGCAACATCTCAGGAGGAACAAGAACTCAGAAACCATGATGAATCTGAGCCTGAAAACCTCAGGGTTTCATCGATACCCAGATAATCTACAGCTGAAAAAAAATACTTTCACACTCTTTTACAGATCTTCCTGTGGGAACATGGCCGCTTTTAAAAAGTGCTTAACAAGTGCAGAGTGAGGGAGTGCCTTTACATCCCAGCCAATCAGAAAGCAGCTGAGGGACCGGGAGAAAAATCATTATGATGATATTTTTTTCCACCCTGGATGGTGTATAATCACTGATGTCTCACACACTTTCTATTAAAATACAAGTAATCACTGGTGTGTGTGTGTGTGTGTGAGATTAACTGTTCCTAGCCTGAAGTTGATTATTTTCCTCTAACAGCACACCCTGAAGTGTTTTATTGCTCACACACCTCAACAATTACAGTTAATTAATTAATTAATTCCACATCAGACTATTTATCTGTAGTTTGTTCTCAGCAGCTATAAAATTCTTTCAGACTTTCCCTCACCGCCTCAGCGTCTCGTTTTGCTCTCTTAAATGTAATTAGAGAAAAACAACAAAATCTCAGTCATGAGATTCATGAGTTATGACTCGTGATGGAAAATCAATCAACTCCATCTGACCAATCGGAATCCAGAGCTCAGCCTCCTGCATCAAAACATCCTGTGCTGCTGACCACACTGTGAATCTTCCTGCTCTCTACTTCTTGTGCTTTGAGTCACAGTCATAGTTCGTTCTTCAGTCCGTCCCTCAGAGTCGGATGCTGTGGGTTAAAGAACTGAGAGTTCTCCCGGTTCTCCTCTCTCGTGTTACTGATACAGATCTGTGCATCAGAGGGAGAGATTACATGATTACAGTTTTTTTTTTCCTGAGCAGTATATCTATAAAACTCATCCAGACTCATGATCATGTTTCAGCTGTCATGCAGCGGTGAGTATCTAAACACTGTGGGAGGAAAAGGGGCGGCGACTCACTGGAATCGTTTCATCAGGATTTCTTCCAGCAGATTTTCTGTCATGTTCTGAACAATCGAATTTCTCAATTCACAAAATGTTTTTATCTTTATTTTTGAAACCCAATCGATCGTGTTGTAGCTGTAGATCGCTAGACAAGTCTACTCTCTTCGCTGTTCTTTAAAAATTATTTGCGACACTGAGAGAATATTTTTGACACGTTTCTATTTTTTTTTCCATTTCTCTTTTCCATCAGAGCTCGTAGCTCTGTCTTCCTGAAGTCCTCGACTGTAACACCGTCTCCCAGATGAAATATGTCTCCCATTTCCCAGGCGAAGTAACTGACATGCTGCTGTCACGCAGGACCTGTGATAAACTACAGTGTGTGTGTGTGTGTGTGTGTTGTAGATATTTTGATTAATCTTGTTTTGTTTCCCGACGACTTTTCCGAGGTGATAATTGATCATGAGGAAGAAATTGTCAATTTAAAAGAGAGCACAAGGTACAGAAACGACTCCATCCACCGTCTCTGCTCATTTATTTATTTATCTATATATTTGTGTGTGTGCGTATTTTTTTTTTTGCAAGATTGGTCTTGGGTTTCCGTGATTGTTTTCCCCTTCTTTGCTCAGCCTGTAAGCTGAGAACATTTCCCTGGCTGTCATGGAAACTGGGACACCATGTTGTCTGAGATTAATGTTTCTGAATTACACTCGATAGGTTTTTATTTCCTTTGAATGTGCCACCTTAATTGCAGGGATGGATGTCCTCACAGGGGCATCACACAGGTTATTTTTCTAATGCTGACATTTAAACAGAACACAATATTTCATTGTTGTGTTGTTTGTTTGTTTTTTTCCTTAAACCCCACCTATCAGCATTCCTGCTCTCCGTCTCCATCTTTGCTTCGGTGTAAATTCTGCTGCCAGGAAAATACTTTCCCATAAAAGTGAGGCGGTGATAATGAACGCTCGGAGCCGTGTTAATAGCCTTGCTGGTCATTTTCTCCGTCTCAGTCTGCCTCTCTAAATCATGTTAGTGTAATGACTCTGCTCCCACCGCCCATGTCTTTAATTACGACACCCTCCTTTTTTTTTTTTTTACCTTGTTTTCTTTTACCCAAGCGTACTTTCCTCTGAAATTGGGAGGATTTCTATCTAAGGTGGTTAGTTTGAGCTTTTCAGCAAATAATACTAGTACAGTAATCCCCCGTTTATCACAGGAGTTACGTTCCAAACCCACCCGCGATAAACAAAAATCCGCGATACACGGGTGCCACCCCCAAATGATTTTTTTTATTGTTTAAGCCGTAATGACCCTCCCACATTCTTTAAACACACAGAAAACATTTGCAAGCATATAGCGAGATGGATTTTGGGTAAATTGGTAGAAATATCACATTTATAGTGAGTACTGTATGTATGTATGTATGTATGTATGTATGTATGTATGTATGTATGTATGTATGTATGTATGTATGTTCCTTGCCAGAAGCCTTAGAAGGTCCAGAGCGTTTGGGCGACAAAATAGGGCTCGCAGAAAAACCGTAAAAATACAGCGTACACAGAACAACACCAAACACTCGGGACAGTGACACGCCAAGAACTGGGATGCTGGAGAATTCTGCTTCCCTTTCCCCAACTGCACACAGAGCCAGCAGCCAATCACAAACCTGATTAAATGAATGAGGCATTCCAATTGGCCGGACTCGTTCCTCCAGCCGTACTGTATTTAGATTTTCAGCTTCCCCGCACTGCACTTTCCTAAACCAAGCTACGCTGTACAGTATTTTATATGTTATTAATATTTTACTCTATTTTACTTCATGTTTATATTTTGTAATTAATAATTATATTTGTATTAATAAATGACCTTATTTCAACATAAAAACCATTCAATATAAGGTTTGCGGATACGGCAATATACTGAGACCGCGATATATGAACCACTATATAGAGGGGGATTACTGTAATAATAATATTAATAATAATAATAAATCACAGTTTGAGACATTAACTGCAAAAACACCTTCTCTGGCCACTTCATTAGGAACAATCACACTATCATCTAATTATACAGGTATTTTTCAGTTTCGGACATCTTTGTTAGATGAGAGAGGTCAGAGGTCAGACTAGTTCTCCAGGGCTATGTTAAAGGGCTACGTTAAAGTCACTCTTTACTAAGGTGGTGCGCTGAACAGCATGTCAGAACACACAACACTGGAGTCAGCTACAACAGAAGAACATCAGGTTCTGCTCCTCAGCCCAACTGAAGACTGGGAGAAGGTCAGGCAACAATTTACCAAAAAATAAAAATAAAGAAAATGGAGGCATTCTGGGAAGAATGAACAACCTCGCCTGTGTGTGTGTGTGTGTGTTTCTGAGAGCACATTAATAACACAGACATTTATTTATCATAATAACAAAAACAACGAGTTTGTTTTGTTGCATCATTCATACTGGAATAAAGGGAAAATCACAGTGTTGTGTTTTTCCCCGAGCCGAATCATGCTTTGGTAACCTGTCAGAACAGCTGGCTTGAGGCCCGAACATCCGTGTGTGTGCATTACCTTGGCAACTGCCTTCTGTCTCTGCCTACGTTGTTGGCTAGTTTTCGACTTTAGCATGTGGCTGAAAATATCTTTACACTAATTAGCGCAACGTCCTCCATATGGGCGTGAGAAAGATGGATAAACCTCAGCGCTCCATGATGGACAGCAGGACGGATGGATGACTGTCGTGTTTTGCGTCTTGATCACACTCACACTAAATTTTAATTAGTGTTACAAAATAAAGTGGCGACTATTAATCATACTAGCAAGTCTCAGACTGCTAATCCGTAACGCTGTAGCCCTTACACTGTGCGCTACAGCGTATACGGTGTGAAGACGAGCAGCTAGCATGGTGGTAAAGATTTAACGTAAGTGTTTAGTGACTCTGAGTTCCGTCTCTCTGAACCTCTGAGGATTCGACTTAAAGAAAATTCAGTCTGTAGTAAACAGTCGGTCCAGAAAGAGGTTTATCCATGAGGTCGCAGGCCTACATCTGGGAGCGCTGACATGCTCGAGCACGGCCATGATGGATGGATGTTTACGCCCTGCTCTGGCTGTGATATCATAATAGATGTGTGTCTCTCGAGCCCCTGCTTTCTGTCTGACAACCGGATGAATTTATGACCCGTCGGGATCCGTGGCCGAACGTGAACCACCGTGATGAGCTCATCTTACACGTCCAGCAGGAGGTTTATGTACAGTGTGTCCTTGTTCATGTGAGACATCTTAAAAAATACAACAAGAAAGACAGAAACGCTTTCTCCACACACAGCATCACGCTAATAATCTGAGGCGTAGTGAAATGTCTGCTCAACTGTTAGCTAAGAAGATGCAGAATCAAAGTTTAGCAGAAATGCGTTAGCATACTGGATTTACTGGATACTGGACCTTGTGTGTTTGTGTGTGTGTGTGTGTGTGTTTGTGTGTGGGTGTGTGTGTGTGTGTGTGTGTAGGACTGTGTGAATCTTTACTTTTCAGACATCCCAGTTCACAGACATCTGTTCTGTCCATCCTTCAGAGCATCTCCGTTCCCTCCTCCTCTCCCTCTGCCTCTGAGAAACTAATGAGTAACATGACTTCTCTAAACCTGTCATTATTCATCCTGTATTACACTGTACACACACACACACACACACACACACAGACTGCATCGGAATTCAAAGTTATAATATCCAAGATTTATTTATTTATTTATTTATTTATTTATTTATTTATTTATTTATAACTCCACAGATGAGCACTCTGACATCATGGTACTGAAATACAGGAAATTACATAAATGCACAATTTTCTTACTGAGAACAGGAAAAGAAGGCGTGGCCTCTGTGCTCGTCAGTCTGAGTGAGGAGGCGTTGCCTTTGTTTTATGCTGCATTCAGCTAATTTAAAAACAGAATATTCCTAGCCAAAGTTATCGCTCAAAACATTATTGTGAAGATTTGCTCACTAAATGTGGCATTAGTGTTAGTGAAGGAGGCGTGGCCTGAGTCCCTATCAGGGATAAAGTGGGTGTACTCCATTTTCACATGGTTCTGTGATAGGAAGCTTGGGTTCTCCTCGACTGTGAGTTCAGCACAACGCTGTAGTGTCCAGTTCATGATGTTTTGATGCTCAGAGAAACAGACCGAGAGAAAAAGCACCATTCTGAGCTCTGACTTCCTGTTCCTGTCAGAGGCGTGATGGATGATGAATCCGTGTTGAGACAGCACTCGGTGCTCTGTGACAGATTGATGATGCGTTCACGGTGCCGCCCTGCTGTCACTGATGTGTTTAATATCACGTCCCTGCTTGTTTACGAGCTGTTTATCAACCTGTAAACACAGGTTTTCATTTCCGCACCACGGCCAGCGTGAATCGTTAAGCACCGGCGGCAATAAGCCTTAAACACACACACACACACACACACCTGCACTATAATTAAAAGTGACCCAACTGCCCTTGCTCCGTCTCCTCGGTTGTTCTCTCATGTAGAAATGTGCAGATTTTTACTGAGATATCGACACAGAGATCAATTTGTCCTCGATAATAAAAGCTGCTTGGTTTCAGATGTTATGAGAGTTGGAGCGACTCGACCCCATAAATCAGGACAGGAGGAATATGAGCGAGCGTCTCTATATAAGCAAGAGGCACAATAAAGCATTATTAACACTCACCGTGGCTGATCCTGGACCTGCTTACTGGTTACTGTGTCCATCCACACTGCAGACAGGAACCAGGAATATTTTATCACTGCAGATCCTGAGCTCAGGTTACTGTCTGTGTGGAGGTTTGGGTTCCTCTTCAGTGTTTATATATATATATATATATATATATATATATTGATTAAATAATATTTGTTTGTTTATTTTTCAGAAGAGTAACATTTTAAGAAGCATTCACATCAACACTGTAACCTTGCTGAGCAGGTTATTTATTTACGCATGACATACTTTACCTATTTATTTTATTCTATTTTAATCTTTTTATTTATTCATGTTTCTTTACAGCTCCTTCATTAACAAATCTCTCGGAATAACGTCAGATTATCTGATGATGTGGATGAAACGGCACTAACGTGGTGCATGTTTAAGAGTACAGCTCTCGCTCGGCTGCTCTGAGATGGGAGAGAGGCGGCGTCCGAGCTGCGGTCAGAGGCGTGATTGATGACGGCAGAAGGAGCAGAACCAGAGCTCACAGGCTGTAAGTCAGAGAGAATCCATTACACCGTACTGCACCGTCTCAGCATTCTGTAAACGCTCAGAGTGAATATGAACAACTTCCCATCTGGAGAGAAGCCTCACCAAAACAACTGCTGCCGTGACGACTCGCCTCCACAGCTACCTCTTATTCAGAGTGACTTCAATTAAAGTCAGATCAAAGTTAAAGCCAGTTCTGGGTTAAAGTCTCTCCTCGTGATTAATCATGGACCTCATGGATCTGGTCATATCATGACTTACCCAAGTGATATATTGTTAACTCCCTTAGACAGAAATCACTCTCTCTCTGTGTATGTGTGTGTCTCTCTCTCTCTCTCTCTGTGTATGTCTCTCTCCCTGTGTCTATGTGTGTGTGTCTCTCTGTCTCTCTGGTCTGTCTCTCTCTCTCTCTCTCTCTCTCTCTCTCTGTGTGTGTGTGTGTCCCTCTCTCTCAGCTATTTTATTTTCTGATGTTTTTGACAATTCTGTATCACTGCTCTGTCCTACTTCTGTGTTATCTCTCTCTCTCTGCCTTGCCCCTTATGCAGAGGTTGTGACTGTGTGTGTGTGTGTGTGTGTGTTTGAGTGAGATGGAGATGCACATCCCTGCTCTGTGTTTCACTGAGTCACGGTGCGTCATCTACACTCGGACATGTGTCGAGCGGCAGGGAGAGTGTTGTATTCCCACAGATGTTTACACCCCTTCTCTCTCTCTCTCTCTCTCTCTCTCTCTCTCGCACCCCCATACATATATACACACTAACACACACAAATACACACATACACACACCCCTCACTCACACATACACACGCACAGCACGTCACATTCACAGTCTCATCATGCCAAACGGACATGCACATCACAAATAGACATATGTAAATGGCCTCGGTCTTGACGTTCATGTTCACACGTCGAATAAATCTGATATAGAAACACACACACCCACACACACATGCGCACACACACACACACACACACACACACATGCACACACACACCCCTTCAAAATCACCAGCCGTCATTGGTGCTGAGCCACGGGGTAAACAAGACAGCAGCCAGGGAGTTAATTGAGTTTGCAGCAGCCAATTAGAACATGGAGCTACAAGAAAGAAGTATGAGAGAGAGAGAGAGAGAGAGAGAGAGAGAAAGAGCGAGAGAGAGAGAGAGAGAGAGAGAGAGAGAGAGAGAGAGAGAGAGAGAGAGAGAAAGGGGTGAATAAAAACAGAGATATTCCGTGAGGTTGGCCTGCTTCTGAGTGTACTCTAGTAAGAAAGCAATTCAGATCTAAATCGACTCTGAATCGACTCACCTGCACACACACACACACACACACACACACACGGTAAAGCTTTACTTTAATGTCCCCTTGCTATCTGACCAATGACTGCAGGCGTTTATAAATATGTTTACAGCACTACACACACCTGACAAGTTTTAATGCTTTTTGCTCCTTTCAATACTGTTCAATGTGAATCCAAACAAATCAAATATAATCAAATCAAATCAAATAACAGTGATAAATTAATTTCATTTATATTCAATTTTTATTGGAAATGATTTTTATACATGTATTAACTAGAGTTTACAGTGTTTTTTGTATAACGGAGTTCTGTCATATCGATATATCATCTCACCCCTAATCTTTCTGCTTAAATTATTTATACATTTTTGTGCTTGAGGAATCCAAACCGGTATCGATCCCGGTTGAACGGACTCGTCCTGGAGATCCGCACATCTCAGTCAGGCTCCAGAGTAATTATTTACTCGGGTTTCAATGTCAGTGTTTTTTTTCTTTCTGGTGATTTGTCCTTTCGTGAGCTCGTACCGGAACACGCCGGATTCGGCGTTATTCGGCTTCTTCTTTCCTCCATAATAAACCATATATATGAGTCGGGGGTGGGGTTTAGGGGTATTTATCTATTTATTAGTTCCGGTGTGTTTCTTTTGGCTGTTGAATGTCAGACTGTAGTCTCAAGTGAGGACGATTTTCGAGCCCGGTAACCATTAGTGATAAATCATGCGTAACTCAGAAGTCAAACTCAGTTAGATGATACGAGGTTGTCAGCTGAAGTCTGATCCCTGTCTGACCCCCAGCACGTTTCAATCCTGTTTACTCTGCGAGGCCTGAATATGTGCACGAGAAGGAGAGTGTCATTTTTAATGAGAGCTGCTGCAATGAATTTACTTTGGAGCGTGGTCCCGCAGGCCTGAACCGTGGCCTGAGTGGAATATCTAATTCTGAACGCAGTAAAACCCTGGAGAGGATAAAAAGGCGAAATGCTGCAACAACTTTAAAACAGAGCCTGAAACATACAGGTTTATCTGCAGAGTCCCCAACCAATATTAGTCCTAATCCATCCGTGTACAGGGTTAATAAGTCCCTAAATTCATTAGTGTGATAGATTACAGCGAGAAGCGAGAGCTGAGCTCGGCCCTGCTGCACGCGTCCTGATTGTATAAGTACTGAGGATGTTAAAGCAGTTCTCCCATGAGGAGGAGTTTTATTTACAAAGCCACGATGAGTCTCATTAATCCTCAATACATAA
The DNA here is from genome assembly GCF_019097595.1 of Hemibagrus wyckioides. Classification (NCBI taxonomy): domain Eukaryota; kingdom Metazoa; phylum Chordata; class Actinopteri; order Siluriformes; family Bagridae; genus Hemibagrus; species Hemibagrus wyckioides. The sequence goes on from NC_080711.1 coordinate 24,484,168, forward strand.
TCATATACAGCCATATGCTAATAGCATAAAGGAAAAACACACACATTATTCTGAGTGTGCGTACCTGGGCAGCAAAACACACACACATACACTTTGCAATCATGCTCCTTCTCTATATCTCCAAATCTCTCATTCTAAATGCATGCAGTATAGAGATTTAAACACACACACACACACACACACACACACAGAGTTTCTGTTTGCATGTTTAAATCACTCTATCTCATTGAGATGCTCGTGAGCTCACACTGTGTGTTTCTGTGAATAGCAGATGACGGACAGTGAAACCCTGCTGCCTGCTCCACTGACGTGACTCACACACGTTTCAGCTGCAGTGTCACGTCTGAAAACTGAGCAGCTCTGAGGGGAAAACACAGCAGATGGACTATAAAATACTGAAAAAATGTTTTTTTTCTACACTTTAAGGTTTTAACAAGACCACCATTACCATGATGTATAAAGACACGATGAGCCTGTCAGTGCCCGGGAAGGAGGTGTGGCCTATACATTTATCTGAAACAAAGGAGGCAGCGTGACATTTATTACAGTCAGTAACGTTAAAAGTAGGCGTGGCCTCTATAATAGTCAGTCATATTAATGGAGGCGTGGCCTCTTTAACAGTCAGTCAGGAGGCGTGTCCTACAACCAGAGCAGAAATCTCTTCATGAGCTCGTGTGTGAAGGAGTGAGACACACTCCTAATAATCACTGGGGTTCTCTTTCCTCTGCCGTTATTTTATAGACTGTTACCCATCTGTTAGTGTCTCAGCTCAACTGTTTAACATATCACACACCATTATTTGCCAAGTTTTCTCATTCTGGCTGCAGTCTTGCTTTTATTCAAGCACATCGCCCCGAGCACATGTGTTCTAATCAGATTTTAAAAACAACACCTGATTAAATTACACACTAAACCTGTTAAAGTTTCTCAGGAGTTCAAAAAATCCATCTGCCTTTAATTAAATTGAATTACACTGCAAAGAAAAACGGGTGAGCTGATAACTTTCTTCATTTATTTCACACTTCTTTCATAGTGCCTGAGGCTCTGCTGGCCAGAAACCCAGGTGACTACAGCACAGGCGGACGTCCACCCCACACTCCACACCCCCCGAACAGGTACGGGGGATCAACATCGCTTGATTAGGACGATGGGTTTAAAAAATCTGTCTGTCAGAGTCCTGCTGTCTACTGGGACTAATATTCACTCTGAGATGATGTTTCATGAATCTCTCTTTTGAAGGCTTGCAGTGTGTGTGTGTGGGGGGGGGGGGTGTAGGGGGGAGGTCAGTACTGTCGATGCTCCTCTCTGAGAGAGAAAGTACTTCCCGAGTGTGGTTACATCAGCCTGGGATCTTGCCACGCTGCCTGACAGGCAGAGCGCTGGATAATGAAGACCCTCCGGCTGTACTGCCCTCTCCCTGCCCTCTGCACACGCTTCACTCTTTAAACCTGCACACTGTGACATTTTTAGGTGTCTTCTGATTTTTTATTTTTTTTAAAAAAGCTTTTATCCTTAATTCTTTCACCAGAATTCCCACTGTCCTCTTCCACATACATACATGATCTCACAGGAACACCTGAGTGGCTTGTTTCACTTGACAGATAGAGAGAGAATAAAAGAGAGAGAAAAAGAGAGAGAGAGAGAGAGAGACAGAGAGAGACAGGGAGACAGAGAGAGAGCATAAGATTGGGTTAACACTTTTCTGTTTTAAAAAGGTTCAATCCAGAACCCTAATGCAGGGGTCCCTAACCACCGGGCCATGGACCAGTACCAGGCCATGGATCATTTGTTATCAGGCCGCAAAGAAACAATAAACTTATCAAATTTTATATAAATACATTAATACTATATACATTTTATTTCGAACAACTGCCACTTCAAACTGCACCACACTCCTGCATTTGACTCAGTCGTGGGTTTTTCCATACATCAGTAAGTCTGCAAGCTAACCCATGCTAAAGTGACCCAAAAACAAATGTTAGTTTGTAGTTTCTCTCGGTAGAATTAAACAAAATTCTATTCTATTCATTTTAATTTTCAAAAAAAAAAGAAAAAAAAGTTTTATTTAGAACTTCCATACAGAATTGTTCTGGGATGAAACCTTAAAGATGTCTTCTTAGACATTTCTATTGTTTCTATAGTAACAGGTCATTCAGAGGGACATGGAGGACTGAGGCCTCAATAATAATAAACAGATTAAAATTATATTGATGAAGTTATCTTAAAGTAACGAGACATTTATCTAACATTTATGGAAGGG
>NC_080711.1:24493927-24498927 GCF_019097595.1 Hemibagrus wyckioides
ATGAGGTGATGAGGTGATGAGAGCAGGTGATGAGGTGATGAGGTGATGAGGTGATGAGAGCAGGTGATGAGGTGATGAGGTGATGAGAGCAGTGGTATTGTCCATCTTTAAAGTGCAGATGTGCAAAAGTCCTCTTTGTGTGTAAACGGGAGCAGACTGTGCAACATGTATGTTGTGTGTTTATTGTGTGCACAGTCCTGTAATGTGCAATGTCCAGTGTGGTTGGTTGGAGTTCCAACACATGTGTGTAGGAGCATAGTAGGTCTAATCAGATGAGTCCTATGTGAGGTTCTGATTGAGAGACCGTATAGCCTGCGGGAAGAAGCTTCTCCTCAGTCTCTCAGTGTTGGCCTTCAGGGAGCGGAAGCGCTTCCCAGACCTCAACAGAGAGAAAAGTCCATTGCTGGGATGGCCTTGGTCCAGCACCGCTTGCTGTAGATCGAGTGCAGGTCAGGGAGCTTGGTACGGATGATGCGCTCAGCTGATCGCACCACCCTCTGAAGAGCTCGTCTGTCCTGCATGGTGCTGTTCCCGAACCAGCAGAGAACTTGACGAGAACCTCAATCAGATCCCGTGGCCATGGAACAAACATCATTATCCTGCAGGTCACCCCACAGCCCGTGATAGATTGTGGATAAAATCAATACGCCATTATAGAACTCCAGCAACGGGTTCACCATGAGCACACGCTTCAGGCTTTAACACACACATACACACATACACACACACACACACACACACACACATGCACACACACCACATTTCACAATGATGTTTGTTAAAATGATCATCCTGCATTCACACCTCCTTCAGGAGAGAGCTTGTTTCCTGTGTACATGTTTGTTTACACACTCATTAACTCAGTAGGTAACGTGTTTAACTAGTTAGATTCAGAAGACATCTATACGCTGGACAGGCCACGCCCACAAGCGACCACACACACCTGCAGTCACAGTCATGAGTTTTCTTTTATTTATTTCTTTTTCCCTCCTCTCTTATTCTCTTTATGCAGAGTCAGAGCAGTGATGGAGACTCAGACGGTGGTGAAACTCTGCCAGGCATGCTGTCTGAGGCGGAGGCAGTCGGTGACATCAGACACACACACACACACACACACGGTCTCATGCTGTCATACATCCTCATATTATATCCATTTTGTCAGAGATCGTAAAAGTCAGCCAGCTAACACGGGCTCTGCTGGAGTGTGTCGGGCAGAGAGAGCGAGTATATATACATGAGAGAGAGAGAGAGAGAGAGAGAGAGAGGAAGGGCATAAGTAGTGCATGAACAAGCAGCTGGAATGGAATTGACCACACTGGTGACTCAGGCAGGATGCTTAGCTAAATCAATGGAGCGTATGCGGCAGCCGCATGGGGCAGATCGTGCATCTGCCCTTTATCTGCCCTTTATCTGCCCCTGCTGTTTAGAGTGACTCGACTCAGGTAGCCAGCGTCTGTCCAATCCTCTGATTCTTCTCCGATACGAGTCTCCAGCTGGACTGCACGGCGCCTCTGTGTGTTTATCAGCATCGTCTGGGGCGGGACACTTAAAGGAAAACTTTTTCTCCTTCCTACCTGATCTATATCTACTCTGTGTGTGTGTGTGTGTGTTTGTGTGTGTGTGTGAGAGAGAGAGAGAGAGATTAAAATGGACAAGAATTAATCACAACACACTCACCTGCATTGAGAAATTAAAATGTCTCACATAATTGTTGCTCAATTAGCATATTAATTAGCTGCATGATCCCTCAGCCTTTATTCAGATGGGATTAAATGTACACAGGGTTTATTCATCTCAGTGAGATTTTACATAAATGTCATAATACAAAATATATATCTATGTTATATCGCTGCTACTTTGTGTATTTTATCTCACAGCACATGTCAGTGTAGCTGTGTGTGTGTGTGTGTGTGTGTGTGTCGTGGTATCATGGTCGTATCACACAGCCCTAACGGATGATGACACGATGGAATATTAAAACTGAAGCGTAACTATATCCCATTGCAGCTGTGGAAAGGTCATCAACAGCTGTGTGGTGTATACACCCCATGGAATATCAGATCACACCATACGGTTTTTCCGCTACATACGCTAGGAAGAATATTCCTGTAGTGATGCTCTATTCTGACTTTTCCACCTGGCGACTCCTCGACTCATCGTCCTCGACTCATCTTGAGTGCATTTATTCACCCCTAGTTCCTTAAGGATGTTGATGTAGAAAGAAGTTCCTTGAAATACATTTTCTCAATCACAGTTAAGGAAGAGGAAAAAATAAATTCTGCTCCATGTGTCTTGTTAGGAAGTGGTCTACTGACCGGAGGAAGGTTGTGTGATCAAATCCCAGGACCACCAAACTGACCTTGAGTAAGACCCTTACATTCACTTCTACAGATGGAAATGTAAACGGAAGATAAGACACCCAGATAAGGGCATCTGAACAAAATGTTGTGAATGTAAAACATTAGACATGGCTGTGTTCCAAACCCAAGCTCCAGCTGAGACAAAATGCCACCCTGCCCTGCCCTGCTGTGCTGTTTACCCCACCGGGTGTCATGCGCCTCCTCCATCCATTCCTCTTTCCCCTGAAGTTATTTGTGCCGCATCGCTGCCCCGGCAGCCGTTCTGTAGCAAACCACCTTCATCTCCTATCAACACATATTTCATACCTTTCTTTCTCTTCACTCTCCTCAGAGGCTTTTGGAAGCAGACTTAATGCACTCCAACGCCTCTCCTGCACTCCCTCTCTGCTCTTTTTCAGATAGGCACCCTGGGCATACAATAGGGAGGCGAAATATAATTTAGCGTCCTACATGACAGCAGTCGAGATGAACGAAGAGACGCTTAAGAGTTCTTAAAACTAGTTTTTTTTTTTGTTGGAAGTTTCGGACAAGTCTCTAAAAGCAACACTGAATTTTGGAGGATTTAACCAATTCCTGCCCCGAGTCCTCGCTGCCTCGGGTCATTCTGTTCATCACACAGTTACATCAGTGCGAACTTCTCCAGGGAGGAAACACATATTTACAATCTGCGACGTAGCTGCTTTGCATTTATATTACATCCACGTTTCCTTAACCACAGGGAGACTCCACTCCGCTCTGTGAAAGATGGAATTATTTTGGCTGGCGATCACAGCGTCCCCTGCGATAAGGACAACGCTGCGGTGTTTTTTTCCTGATGTTTAAGCTCAGACTGCACGACAGCGAAACAGATCTCCTATTGCGCATTTATGAAACGTCTCAGTCCCCTGCGAGCGTTCTTCCATATCTGAGCTTTCCCAGCATCCCTGGCTCCCGCAGCGTCCTGCCCACACAAGCGTGGGATGGCACACAGAGTCATTTCGACGCGTCCCCTTCATAGCGCCTTGTGTTTATGGGTAATTCATGAATTTGAGGAGCGAATGAGAAAACAGTTAATATATACAGTATATGTAATTATTTATACACACACACACACAGACACACACAGCAGCATGGTTCATGTGTGTCCTTACTTGACAAACTACTCAATACAAGACATGGTTTTGATTAAATGAGCCAATACTTTTACAGCTCTGAAATTTATTTACACGCGTCTTTGCACTTTTTAACCTGGTTATAGTTACATTAAGGAACATTCACTTGTTCTCATGTACATTATAGCAGCTATAAACAGTTGTAAACAGGTAGATCTCCTCATCCTTATCCGTTTATGTGGAGTGTCTGATGTACGTGTCCCTGTGAACGAGCCGTTACCATAGAAACGATAAGGTGTTAAAACGTATAACGCTGTAAATCCTGTATAAAGCTGTGATGTTCAGCTGCACTACAGTCAGAGCTGCAGATTCAGAGAATTAATCAACACCTCTGTCCACGCTGCCCTCTGCTACTGTTCACTCCATCCTTAACTTTTCCCCTGGAGCTATTTGTGCTCCTGTGGTCCACCTTCATCTCCTTCAGAGTCCTCTGTTCTGTTCAGGTTATTAAATGGGAATTTCCCAGCTTCCCGCTGCAGATGTTCGAAGAGACGTACGCAATGTATGTCAATTAAATCTCAGCTCCAGAGGTTTATCTTCAGATAAGATAAGATTTATCTGGCTTGGTTTGTTCTTCAGCTCGTCGAGAAAAATCTTCACGACATCGTAAGCATTTTATGAGAAGTTTATTAATCTCCCTGACCTTGGACGTACAGCTCTCCTATAAAGCCGAGCGACTCTCCTGCTCCGTCTCATCTCCACGGCGTTCTATCGATTCCCGGCTCTGTGGCTAGGACACGGGGGTTATTCTTCATGACTACGTTAAATTACCGTGAATTATCGCTCTCTCATCACGGACCTGAAACTGAAATCATCGATTCGGGCGTGAATCTGTTAGGAAATGTGCTTCTCTCACGAGGCTTGTGTTGAACATGTTTCTGAGAAGATTTAGGTCAGGAATGCAGCACTAGTGGCTGTGATGAAAGAACTTCAAACCTGCCTGTGGCAAAAAAATCACAATCCTGTAAACACCTAAGCAACGGTTTTATTGTGAATCTGAACATCTGAACACACACACACACACACACACACACTTTAGCTTTAGAATCTGAACTACTTCTAGTGCAGTTTGAGGAAACATAATAAATCATCCCACAAACAACTACATTTCATAAGCGTCCGATTCTCAGATACGCAGCTTTTAATGTTAATGCTTTCTGAAAAGCGAAAGCAGCTGATGCAGTGGAATTTGGGTTTCAACACACTTCCGTCTCCGTCTGAGAAACTTGGACGGCGTAAGCGAGAGAAAGTGCTGATAAAGCGTGGAGATTTAATGCAACAGTAGCACCGGGGCTCATTTATACTGAAGTGAGCCAGATTTTTGCCTGACTTAGTCTATCTAATGGAGATCAGAGGTTCAGTAAAGGGCAGCGCCTTAATGAATTAACACGGACGACTATAAATGTCACGTTTAAAGCTTCTTTACGTCTTCTAGAACTTCATATCCACATTGTGTGTATTGATTGATGGATGCTATTCTTTAAGGTAG